>NC_135993.1:12404019-12481519 GCF_053455715.1 Rhinoraja longicauda
AGAGTCAGGGGAGAGGGAGGCGCCGCGACGAGGGAGTGTAAGGTGTTAAAACGAGACATCAAAAGAGATGCGATTCAAAGATCACGTAGAACTACTGTCTGAGGAAGGGTCTCGACCCGAAACGTCGCCCATTCCTTCTCTCCAGAGATGCTGCCTGACCCCACTGAGTTACTCAGCATCTTGTGTCTGTCACAGATCGTTGTTAGTCAGGAAGAGGTGAGAACAAAGCAAACAGAGATACAGTGTAATCAGAGAGACTGTCAGACTGGTGGGAGAACTGGGAAGGTGGTGGGATGGGGAGAGAGGGAGCAAGGGTTACTTGAAGTCTATGTTCATACCGCTGGGGTGTAAGCTGCTCAAGCGAAATACGAGGTGCTGATCCTCCTGGCATTTAGAAGGATGAGAGGAGATCTTATCGAAACGTATAAGATCATTAAGGGGTTGGACACGCTAAAGGCAGGAAACATGTTCCCAATGTTGGGGGAGTCCAGAACCAGGGGCCACAGTTTAAGAATAAGGGGTAGGCCATTTAGAACGGAGACGAGGAAAAACTTTTTCAGTCAGAGAGTTGTGAATCTGTGGAATTCTCTGCCTCAGAAGGCAGTGGGAGGCCATTCTCTGAATGCATTCAAGAGAGAACTGGATAGAGCTCTTAAGGATAGCGGAGTCAGGGGGTATGGGGAGAAGGCAGGAACGGGGTACTGATTGAGAATGATCAGCCATGATCGCATTGAATGGCGGTGCTGGCTCGAAGGGCCGAATGGCCTCCTCCTGCACCTAATGTCTAATGTCTTTTTATTCACAAAATGCTGGAGTAACTCAGCAGGTCAGGCAGCATCTCGGGAGAGAAGGAATGGGTGACGTTTCGGTCGAGACTCTTCTTCAGACTGATGTCCTTGTGCTGGGCCCTTTGTGATTTCAGGCTTCCAGCGTGTGTCTGCTTTCCTGTTCGACCCTCCCCTGTCTGTCTGACAACTACTTCCCTGTTAGAAGCTGCCTCTCCTCCCCGTTACCTTCTATGAATTCAGATATCCAGAACTAAATTCACAACCTTCGTCCATAGTCCAATAAACGTGTAGGTTTGCAGATAAATTGGCTTGGTATAAATGCAAAGAATTAGAGGGAATCTGGGAATCTCCATCCCAGGCGGGAAAAGCTTCAAAGTGTCCCATTTCTTCCAGGAAAGCTTGCTCGGTATCTTTATCAGTTAGTTGTCTGTTCCTGGGGTAATAGTTGTACAGCCGAGTAACGTTGCTCGTGTCTGATTGCCCGCTGTCAATGGTTCTGTGCGCGGTCTTGGACCATAGTTAACATTGCTGAAGATAGACGCACAACGCTGGAGTAACTCAGCGGGTCAGGCAGCATCTGTGGAGAGAAGGAATGGGTGACGTTTCAGGTCGAGACCCTTCTTCAAGCATTGTCTGAAGTAGGGTCTCGACCCAAAACGTCACCCATTGCTTCTCTCCACAGATGTTGCCTGACCCGCTGAGTTACTCCAGCGTTGTGTGTCTTGTCTTTGGAGTTAGCACGTTCTCACTGTGGCCTTCAGGGGTTGCCCTCTGGGTTGCCACCCAATTACCCCACGTCGCCTCTGTAGATTACCCCCCTCCCCCCTTGTACCCTGTGTGTGGGTGAGGGGCAGGGTCTGGCGAGAGTTGATAGGGGGGGGGAAGAGAACATGGTGCTTGGGCTCAGTGACTTATATTGAATGGCGGTGCTGTCTCGAAGGGTCGAATGGCCTACTCCTGCGCCTATTGTCTATGTTTCTATGGTCCTAGACTCTCCCACCAGTTGAGAAATCCTCTCCACCCAGGATTTCATAGAACATAGAACAGTACAGCACAGGAACAGGCCCTTCAGCCCACAATCTCTGTGCAAGTCATGTTTGCAAAGCATTATAGACAATAGACAATAGGTGCAGGAGGAGGCCATTCAGCCCTTCGAGCCAGCACCGCCATTCAATGTGATCATGGCTGATCATTCTCAATCAGTACCCCATTCCTGCCTTCTCCCCATACCCCCTGACTCCGCTATCCTTAAGAGCTCTATCTAGCTCTCTCTTGAAAGCATCCAGAGAATTGGCCTCCACTGCCTTCTGAGGCAGAGAATTCCACAGATTCACAACTCTCTGACTGAAAACGTATTTCCTCATCTTCGTTCTAAATGGCCTACCCCTTATTCTTAAACTGTGGCCCCTGGTTCTGGACTCACCCAACATTGGGAACATGTTTCCTGCCTCTAACGTGTCCAATCCCATTGTGTGCCTGCCTGGGTCGCTGCCAGTTTGATAGTAAGGAGCAATATTAGTGGTATTGATATTGGTTTGTTAATGTCACATGTACCGAGAGATACAGTGAAACATGTCTAGTTTAGTTTAGAGATACAGCGCGGAAACAGGCCCTTCGGCCCACCAAGTGCGTGCCAACCAGTAATCCCCGCACACTAACACAAGCTGACACACACTAGGGACAATTTACACTCATACCAAGTAGACAAACCCAAGCCAATTAACCTACATACCTGTACGTCTTTGTAGTGTGGGAGGAAAGCGAAGATCTCAGAGAAAAAAATGGTTTGTAAGCGATACAGTCAAATTAAATCATACTCTACATGTGAAGAATCAAACTATACACAAGTTGAACAGGTAGTAGTGCAAAGAGGAAAATGTCAGAGTGCAGAAGATGGTGTTACTCCCGATAGTGGTACAGTTAGAGAGAAAAACGCCAAGGATCGAGAAGGGGTTGGTTGGAAGATCAGAACTACCCGTCTAGCTTATAGCAGGACTGCCCAGTCGTCTGATAACAGGAGGGAAGAGGTTGTTCCTGATCTGGCAGTACATACTCTCAGGGTTTTGTATCATCTCTCTGACAAGAGACGGGAGAAGAGGGGATGATCGTTGTGAGAAAGTATTTGGTTTCTCTGACTTTAAGTCACCCTTGCATCCTGTCTCTCTCCGTCCCTCCCCCACCCTAGCCATCGTACTAGTTTCACTGTCGTCCTGTTGACTTTCACTGTTTGTAACCACATGTTTTCACCTACGCCACAGCCAACAATGGACCATTGTGGGCTCCACGTGTCCATGATTACCGTTGCTTTTTGCATATCTTTCATTCATTTGTCTTGTGTACCTTTTATATCTTTCGGTTCCCGTTCCTCTGACTTTCAGTCTGATGAAGGGTCTCGACCTGAAACGTCATCTATTCCCTTTCTTCAGAGATGCTGCTCGACCCGCTGAGTGACTCCAGCTTTTTGTGCCTGTCTTCGGTTTAAACCAGCGTCTGCAGTTCCTTCCTACACATTTGATTATATTGGCGAGGAAAAAAAACTGCAGACGCTGGTTTAAATCGAAGGTAGACACAAAATGCTGGAGTAACTCAGCGGGTCAGGCAGCGTCTCTGGAGAAAGGGAATAGAGTCTAAAGAAGGGTCTCGACCCGAAACGTCACCCATTCCTTCTCTCCAGAGATGCTGCCTGTCCCGCTGAGTTACTCCAGGTTTTCGTGTCTACCTTTGATTATGTTGGCTGGTTCCTCAAAGCAGCATGGAGTGTAGATGGAGTCGATGGTGGGGAGTGTGGTGTGTGTGATGGACTGGGATACATCTACAATGGTGGGGTGTGTGGTGTGTGTGGTGGACTGGGCTACATCTACAATGGTGGGGTGTGTGGTGTGTGTGATGGACTGGGATACATCTACAATGGTGGGGAGTGTGGTGTGTGTGGTGGACTGGGCTACATCTACAATGGTGGGGAGTGTGGTGTGTGTGGTGGACTGGGCTACATCTACAATGGTGGGGAGTGTGGTGTGTGTGATAGACTGGGATACATCTACAATGGTGGGGAGTGTGGTGTGTGTGATAGACTGGGATACATCTACAATGATGGTGTGTGTAGTGTGTGTGATGGTCTGGACTACATCTACAATGGTGGGGAGTGTGGTGTGTGTGTGATAGACTGGGATACATCTACAATGGTGTGATGGACTGGACTACACTCACTGCTCTCTGTAATTTCTTGCAGTCTTGGGCCGAGATGTTGCCAAAGCAGGATTCTGGTTAATTCTGGGCATCGATCAAAGGTTAATTCCTAATTAGGAATTGTACGACGGTTTATTCCATCTCATTTATTCCTTACAGGGATATTGAAGAAAGGGAATCAGATAATTGTAGGAATTTAATACAAAACAAAAATGCTGGGAATGCACATTTTAAATTAATTTTCATAATTCATATGTTATAGGATCAGAAGAGGCCATTCGGCCCATGAAGTCTACTCCACCATTCAATCATGGCTGATCTATCTCTCATTCCCAACCCCATTCTCCTGCCTTCTCCCCATAACACCTGACACACGGATCTTATTGAAACATATAAGATTATTAAGGGATTGGACACGCTAGAGCTAGTAAACATGTTCACAATGTTGGGGGAGTCCAGAACCAGGGGCCACAGTTTAAGAATAAGGGGTAGGCCATTTAGAACGGAGATTAGTGTGCGGGGATTGCTGGTCGGCGCGGACTCGGTGGGCCGAAGGGCCTGTTTCTGCGCTCTATCTCTAAACTAAATTAAACTAAACTAAACTTATAACCATAATCCTAGTGCAAATAAAAAATCCCCATAGTGCAACCATAGTTAATAGTTGAGATAGTGTTGTGTTAGTGTTCAAGACACTGATGCTGTTGGGAAGAAGCTCTTCTTAAACCTAATGGTCGTGGTTTTTGGACTCCCGTACCTTCTTCCCAAGGAATGAAGTGAGTGTGTGGCCAGGGTGATGTGGGACTTTGAAGATAATTTTGAGTTAGAGCCTCCAATATTTCACTTAGATGGTGGGCATTTCAAGTGCAGTGATGGACCGGGCAGTGCCCACATCTCTCTGTAGTCTCCTTCATTCCTGGGCATTCAAGGTGCTGAACCAGACTGTGATGCAACGTCAATTGTTCTCTACCGTACCATAGAAGTTGAAGACGGTATTCGATGACATACCAAATATCCTCAAGTTTCGTTTAGTTCAGTGTAGTTTATTGTCACGTGTACCGAGGTACAGTGAAAAGCTTTTGTTGCGTGCTAACCAGCCAGCGGAAAGACAATACATGACAACATAGGATCAGTCTGAAAGAGGGTCTCGACCCGAAACGTCACCCATTCCTTCTCTCCAGAGATGCTGCCTGACCCGCTGAGTTACTCCAGCATTTTGTGTCTATCTTCAGTTTAAACCAGCATCTGCAGTTCCTTCCTGCACATGATTACAATCAAGCAATTCACAGTGTACATGATAAGGGAATAACGTTCAGTGCAAGGTAAAGCCAGCAAAGTCCGATCAAAGATAGTCCGAGGGTCACCAATGAGGTAGATAGTAGTTCAGGACTTCTCTCTGGTTGTGGTAGAATGGTTCAGTTGCCTGAAGACAGATGGGAAGAAACTGTCCCTGAATCTGGACTGGTTGTGGTAGGATGATTCTGTTGAATTGCATTGAATTGCATTGGATTGAATTGAATTGAAAGCCTGATAGCCTGGGAAGAAACTGTCCCTTAATCTGGAAGTCTGCGTTTTTCCACTTGTAAGGAAATCAAGGCGTTGATGGGCTTTCTTCATGATAAGACTCAAGCTGTGGCTCAGAGCTTAACTATCCAGGCACCACTCAAAATGTGCCGGGCACATAGCTGGAGGTGAATAATCAGCTTGCTCATCAATCTGCTGCTGGTATCGGAGGGAAATGTGAACGAAATGTCGACGTGACTGATAGACAATAGACAATAGGTGCAGGAGGAGGCCATTCGGCCCTTTGAGCCAGCACCGCCATTCACTGTGATCATGGCTGATCATTCACAATCAGTACCCCGTTCCTGCCTTCTCCCCATACCCCCAGACACCACTATCATTAAAAGCTCTATCTAACTCTCTCTTGAATGCATTCAGAGAATTGGCCTCCACTGCCTTCTGAGGCAGAGAATTCCACAGATTCACAACTCTCTGAGTGAAAAAGTTTTTCCTCATCTCCGTTCTAAATGGCCTACCCCTTATTCTTAAACTGTGGCCCCTGGTTCTGGACTCCCCCAACATTGGGAACATGTTTCCTGCCTCTAATGTGTCCAACCCCTTAATAATCTTATATGTTTCAATAAGATCCCCCTTCACCCTTCTAAATTCCAGTGTGTACAAGCCCAGTCGCTCCAGTCTTTCAACATATGACAGTCCCGCCATTCCGGGAATTAACCTAGTAAACCTATGCTGCACGCCCTCAATAGCAAGAATATCCTTCCTCAAATTTGGAGACCAAAACTGCACACAGTACTCCAGGTGCGGTCTCACTAGGGCCCTGTACAACTGCAGAAGGACCTCTTTGCTCCTATACTCAACTCCTCTTGTCATGAAGGACAACATGTCATTGGCTTTCTTCACTGCCTGCTGTACCTGCATGTTTACTTTCAGTGACTGATGCACTAGGACACCCAGATCTTGTTGTACGTCCCCTTTTCCTAACTTGATATCATTCAGACAATAATCTGCCTTCCTGTTCTTACCATCAAACTGGATAACCTCACACTTATCCACATTTACATGAATTAAACTGGGAAATGTACAAGAATGTTTCAATGTTCTTTATTGTCACGTGTGCACTGGACAGTGGAATCTTTTCTCCACAGCTCACACTTGTACCAGTCACCATATTTTGGCGCCATTTACCAAAGGTTCTGGCATTATGTTCACCACAGACATTGTGGGTCGAAGGGCCTGTTCTAGAGCTGTTGATAAACTCAAAATGCTGGAGTAACTCAGCAGGCCAAGCAGCATCTCTGGAGAAACGTCACCCATTCCTTCCATCCAGAGATGCTGCCTGTCCCGCTGAGTTACTCCAGCATTTTGTGTCTATCTTCGGTGTAAACCAGCATCTGCAGTTCCTTCCTGCGCACTGTTCCTGTGCTCTTTGACTTTGTGCTCAAGTTTAGGGCAGTTTAGTTTAGTTTAGAGATACAGCGTGGAAACAGGCCCTTCAGCCCACCGACCAGCGATCCCCACACACTTACACTATCCGACACACTAGGGACAATTTACATTTATACCGCCAATTAACCGACAAACCTGTCTGTCTTTGGAGTGTGGGAGAAAACGGAAGATCCCGGAGAAATCCCACACAGGTCTGTACAGACAGCACCCGTAGTCAGGATCGAACCTGGGTCTCTGGCGCTGTGAGGCAGCAACTCTACCGCTGCACCACTTGATGTGAGGACACACTCTTCGGCTGGTTGGCATTTCAGGTAGAGGACCTCTGTCAGAATACAGCCCAGAAAGTACAGAAGAAGGGTCTCGACCCGAAACGTCACCCATTCCTTCTCTCCAGAGATGCTGCCTGTCCCGCTGAGTTACTCCAGCCTTTTGTGTCTATCTTTGGTTTAAACCAGCATCTGCAGTTCCTTCTTACACAGAGTACGGCCCTGGACTGATCTCCCAGCTCTTTCCCTCTCCTGCAAGTTTCCAGCACCTGATATATTATGTTGCAACCTTGAGATTATTTGCCGACATCTGGTCTCATTAACAAATTAAATTTACAATTTAACAGTGCTCTTACACACAGCTTGAAACACAGCTGAGTGCACCAGGTAGACTAGTCCTCAAATATAACACCATTTAAAACCTATTTGGCCAGTTAATTGCCACATGTACCGAGGTACAGTGAAAAGCTTGCTATCCAACGAGCAGAAACACAATACATGATTACAATCGAGCTCTCCACGGAAGCATAACATTACACAGTACAAAAGCTCACTGAATTTCTTTAAAGGTAGACACAAAATGCTGGAGTAACTCAGCGGGCCAGGCAGCACCTCTGGAGAGAAGCAATGGGTGACGTTTTGGGTCGAGACCCTTCTTCAGACATCAGACTGCCTGTCCCGCTGAGTTACTCCAGCATTTTGTGTCTACCTTCGATTTAAACCAGCATCTGCAGTTCTTTCCTACACATGCTGAATTTCTTTAGTTCTATATAGGAACAGTATTTCTAGATAGGAGAGGGTTCTGGGCAAAACGCAGGCGGGTGGGGCTTGCATGGATGGGGCATAGAAACATAGAAACATAGATGCAGGAGGAGGCCATTTGGCCCTTCAAGCCAGCACCGCCATTCATTGTGATCATGGCTGATCATCTACAATCAGTAACCCGTGCCTGCCTTCTCCCCATATCCCTTGATTCCACTAGCCCCTAGAGCTCTATCTGACTCTCTTTTAAATCCATCCAGTGAATTGGCCTCCACTGCCCTCTGTGGCAGAGAATTCCACAAATTCACAACTCTCTGGGTGAAAAAGTTCCTTCTCATCTCAGTTTTAAATGGCCTCCCCTTTTGGTTAGCATTGACAAGTTGGGCCGAAGGGCCTAGTTGTGTGCTGCATGGCTCTATCATGCTAAGACTAAGTGATATTTTGTATATTTGAAGTCTGCAGAAGGGTCCCGGCCTGAAATATCGCCTATCCGTATCTTCCAGAGATGCTGCCCGACCCGCTGAGTTACTCTAGCACATTTTGTGTTTTTTCGCGCAGAGTAAAGGGTGCCATTAAACATACTCCAAACCCAGGGGGGTGTGTGTACTCAGCCGGTGGTCCTGTTTCTACAGGAGGGTCCCAACCCAAAACGTCGCCCTCCACAGGTGCTGCCCGACCTGCCGAGTTCATCCAGCTGTTTGTTTCCTTATTTAATAAGCGGGCAAAAGTCTGGGAAAGCTCATGAAGTAAAACCACAGGGAGGCAAATCAGGCTAGATGTTAACAAGAGACTTGTGCCATGCAGTGACCAATACAAGACTGTTGTTAATTGTAGTCAGTTATGTGATGTGGACCCACTGCTACAGACTCACACTCTGTTGGGCTGCACGGTGGCGCAGCGGTAGAGTTGCTGCCTTACAGCACTTGCAGCGCCGGAGACCCGGGTTCCACCCCGACTACGGGTGCTGTTCTGTACGGAGTTTGTACGTTCTCCCCGTGGGTTTTGGCACGAGGTCTTTGGTTTCCTCCCACACTCCTTGGTAAAATTGTAAATTGTCCCTAGTGCGTGTAGGATAGTGCTAGTGTGCAGGGATCGCTGGTCGGCATGGGCTCGGTGGGCTGAAGGACCTGTTTTAAACCGAAGAAATCGGAGAAAACCCACACGGTTTAGAGGGAGAATGTACAAATTCCGTACTGACAGCAACCGGTCGTCAGGATCGATCCCGGATCTCCGACGTTGTAAGGCAGCCACTCTACCGCTGCGCCACCGTGCTAGTTGATTAAATGGCTTCTATGGGATGGGTCAGGACCAGTTTTCAACGTATTGGGAGAATGTGGAGGTTTTGGGAAGATTGCAAATAATGGTTTATAAGGTGTAGGTTTCAGTTTAATATTGTCACAATATAAAGCTTTGTTTTACTTGCTATCCAATAATATCAGATAATATGATGCATAATTGCAATCAAGCAAAGATAAGTACAATAGGGAGAGCAATGGGCTCCTCCATGACAGAGTGAGGCCAAACACAAATTGGAGGAACAGCACCTCATATTTCGTTTGGGCAGCTTACACCCCAGCAGTATGAGTATTAAAGGTAGACACAAAATGCTGGAGTAACTCAGCGGGCCAGGCAGCATCTCGGGGGAGAAGGAATGGGTGACGTTTCGGATCGAGACCCTTCTTCAGTACTTTCGGGTCTCGACCCGAAACTTCTCTCCCGAGATGCTGCCTGACTCGCTGAGTTACTCCAGCATTTTATGTCTACCTTCGATTTAAACCGGCATCTGCATTTTCTTCCCACACAGTTTGTTCCCTAACTTCGCGTCTGGCAGCACCTCTGGAGAAAAGCCATAGGTGACGTTTCAGTTCGGAACCTCCATCAGTCTGAAGAAAGGTTCTGACCCAAAACGGCACCTATTCCTTTTCTCCAGAGGTGCTGCCAGTCCCGCTGAGTTACTCCAGCACTATGTGTCTATCTGAGGGATAGCATGGACTTGATGAGCCGAATGGCCTCCTGTGTTGTTGCAAGTATAACAGCGGTATTGCCTGCATGGCCCTGTCAGCATAGAGATATGAGAAAAATGGGAGTGTAGACATTACCAGGAAAAGCTGGAATGAAAGTAATTGAGGAATTATAACATTTAATTTCTGAGAAGTTCTCTTATCTCCTGAAACGGAGTTTAATGATACCCTTGTTTGGTTAATTGGTTCATTTGATAAAGCTAAGGGGATCGTACGGACATTTCAAGATTAATAAACTGTTTTAATAAGCTTGTGAGACATAAGTGCCTACAAAGAAAGATATAAAATTGGCTTTGAATGCCTATAAATTCAGAACTGGAATATCAGACAGATCCACTGAGTTTTGGGGGAAGGTGGGTAGACCTATTCCAACTGGCCAATTCTCTGCGCCTATCCAGTTCTGATAAAAAGTCGAAGGTAGACACAAAATGCTGGAGTAACTCAGCGGGTCAGGCAGCATCTCGGAAGAGAAGAGATTGCATGACGTTTGTGTCGAGACCCATCGTCAGACTGATGTCAGGGGAGGGGGCGGGACAAAGATAGAATGTAGTTGGAGACAGGAAGACTGGTGGGAGAACTGTGAAGGGGGAGGGGATGGAGAGAGAGGGAAAGCAAGGGCTATCTGAAGTTGGAGGAGTCAATGTTCATACCGCTGGGGTGTGAGCTGCCCAAGCGAAATATGAGGTGCTGTTCCTCCAATTTGTGCTGGGCCTCACTATGACAATGGAGGAGGCCCATGACAGAAAGGTCAGACTGGGAGTGGGAGGGGGAGTTGAAGTGCTGAGCCACCGGGAGATCAGGTTGGTTAAGGCGGACTGAGCGAAGGTGTTGAGCGAAACGATCGCCGAGCCTGCGTTTGGTCTCGCCGATGTAGAGAAGTTGACATCTGGAACAGCGGATACAATAGATGAGGTTGGAGGAGGTGCAGGTGAACCTCTGCCTCACCTGGAAAGACTGTTTAGGTCCTTGGATGGAGTCGAGGTGGAGATAAAGTCATTGACCGGGAACAACAACTCTGTTCTTCTCACCACGGATGCTGCCTGACCTGCTAACTATTTCCAATACATCCTGCTTTTATGCCCTACCTTCAGCAATGGCAACAATTTATCTTTAAGGATTGGGAGTAAAATATTGATATCTCCAAAAGCTCTTGGGAGGTAATGTTGCAGTTGTGCAAGACGTTTATGAGGCCGCATGCAGAGTTTTGTCTTCATTTCTGGGCACCATGTTATAGGAAAAATGCTGTCAAGCTGGAAAGGGTACAGAGAAGATTCACGAGGATGTTGCCAGGATTAGAGGGCCTGAGCTACAGGGAGAGGTTGAGCAGGCTAGAACTTTACTCTTTGGAGCGCAGGAGGATGAGGGGTGATCTTATAGAGGTGTGTAAAATCATGAGATAAATATTTCTTCCCATCCATCTATTGTGTGGCCCTCGTTGCTTTGAATGCCTCTATCAGATTCCCCAGGGTTTCATTCACTTCATGGAAAACAAACCCAGCCTGTCCAGTCTCTCCAGATTCTTGTATAAAATCATGAGAGGAATAGATCGGGTAGACGCTCAGAATTTCTTGCCCAGAGTAGGGGAATGGAGGACCAGAGGACATTGGTTTACGTTGAAGGGGGAAAGATTTAATAGGAACCTGAGGGGTAACTCTTTTTACACCAAGGGTGGTGGGCGTATGGAACGAGCTGCCAGAGGAGGTAGTTTGTGAGGCAGGGACTATCGCAACACTTAAGAAACATTTAGACAGGTACATGGACAAGGCAGGTTTAACGAGATATAGGCCAAACGCAGGCAGGCGGGATTAGTGTAGATGGAACATGTTGGTCGGTGTGGGCAAGTTGGCCGAGAAATCACGAAGGAGCTATCTTAACCAGTCACAGCTTGGCAGTGTGGTCACTAAAGATGACATCCTGGGTTAGAGAGGTTTAGGTTTAGGTTAATTATTGTCATAATGTTACCGAGGTACAGTGAAAGGTTTTGCTTTGCACGCTATCCATTCATTCCATCTCAGATAATATTTTACATAAATACAATCAAACCAAACTCCAGTACAATCGGTAGAGCAAGGGGGAAGATACAGAGAGCAGAATATAGTTCTCAGCGTTGTAGCGCATCAGTTCCACAGACAAAGTCCAATGTCCGCACTGGGGTAGTGGTGAATCGGACAGTGCCCTCGCTTGTGGAAGGGCCGTCCAGAAGCCTGATAACAGAGGGGAAGAAGCTATTCCTGAGTCTGGTGGTGCGTGCATTCAGGCTTCTGTACCTTCTGCCAGACAGGAGTGGGGAGAAGGAAGGGACAAGTCTTTGATTATGTTGACGATAGATACAAAAAGCAGGCGTTACTCAGCGGGACAGGCAGCATCTCTGGAGAGAAGGAACGGGTGACGTTTCAGGTCGAGACCCTTGGTCAGACTGGTTGCTGTGTAGATGAAGTGTAGATGGAGTCAGTGGGGAGTCTGGTTTGTGATGTGCTGTGTGAACAGTCACGTTCCGGAGAGCAGTCGATTGTAGAGTCTGTGTGATGGACTGGGCGACCTCCACAACTCTTAGTCATAGAGTCATAGAGTGACACAGTGTGGAAACAGGCTCAATCTACCCACACCGGCCAACATGCCCCAGCTACACTAGTCCCACCTGCCTGCGTTTGGTCCATATCCCTCCAAACTTGTCCTATCCATGTACCTGTCTAACTGTTTCTTAAATGTTGGGATAGTCCCAGCCTCAACTACCTCCTCTGGCAGCTTGTTCCATACACCCACCACCCTTTGTGTGAAAACATTTACCCCTCAGATTGCTATTAAATCTTTCCCCTTAAACCTATGTCCTCTGGCCCTCGATTCCCCTACTCTGGATAAGAGACTCTGTGCGTCTCCCCGATCTATTCCTCTCATGATTTTGTACACCTCTATAAGATCACCCCTCATCCTCCTGCGCTCCAAGAAATAGAGTCCCAGCCTGCTCAACCTCTCCCTGTAGCTCACACCCTCTAGGCCTGGCAACTCTTGCGGTCTGGTGTAGTGCTGTTCCCAAACTAAACAGTGATACAACCCAACAGTGTGCTTTCTATGGTGCATCTGTACAAGTTTGTAAGTTTGCTTTTATTTGGTATGGCTGTTTGGTAATTCGAATTTCACTGTACCTTAATTGGTACAGGTGACAGTAAACTGATATTGAAACCTTGAAAGCTTGTTATTGGAGACGGTGGATGTCCTCAGATCCCATGGTGCATCTCTAAACTAAACTAAACTACAGGTAATGCCTGCTGAGCAAGTACAGTAGTTCTGCTGAAGGATGAGAGGGGATCTTATCGAAAAGTATAAGATTATTAAGGGGTTGGACACGCTAGAGGCAGGAAACATGTTCCCAATGTTGGGGGAGTCCAGAACCAGGGGCCACAGTTTAAGAATAAGGGGTAGGCCATTTAGAACGGAGATGAGGAAAAACTTTTTCAGTCAGAGAGTTGTGAATCTGTGGAATTCTCTGCCTCAGAAGGCAGTGGAGGCCAATTCTATGAATGCATTCAAGAGAGAGCTGGATAGAGCTCTTAAAGATAGCGGAGTCAGGGGGTATGGGGAGAAGGCAGGAACGGGGTACTGATTGAGAATGATCAGCCATGATCACATTGAATGGCGGTGCTGGCTCAAAGAGCTGAATGGTCTCCTCCTGCACCTATTGTCTATTGTCTATTGTCTATTGCTACAATGTGATTGTTATGTTCCTATTAAACCTCACATTCAAGAATTGCCTTGCAAAACCATTTTTAGTTTAGTTTAGTTTAGTTTAGTTTGGAGATACAGCGCGGAAACAGGCCCCTTCGGCCCACCGAGTCCTCACCGACCAGCGATCCCCGCACACTAACACTATCCTACACACACTAGGGGCAATTTACATTTATGCCAAGCCCATTAACCTACACACCTGCACGTCTTTGGAGTGTGGGAGGAAACCGGAGCACCCGGAGAAAACCCACGCAGGTCACGGGGAGAACGTACAAACTCCGTACAGACAGCACCCGTAGTCGGGATTGAACCCAGGTCTCTGGCGCTGTGAGGCAGCAACTCTACCGCTGCGCCACCGTGCCGCGACACAATTGTGTCAATGGGGGATAGGAAATTAGGGGAGAGAGAGTTACAGATTACAGAGTTACAGAAAAGTTATTTTTCACACAGAATTTTCAAAAATAGAGGTCCTTTTAAAATCCATAAGTTTACTTTTGTTACTGTGAGCTATCTATCTATATACTAAAACTCTCGTTTGTTTGTTTGTTTGTTCCTGAACTACAGCCAAAACGGTACACGATAGCGCGACAACTTTAGGCCCACCTTACTCACCGATGTCCCTTTGGTGCTAATGGGAGAAGTTTCATTGAAATCAGTGTCATATTTTTAAAGTTATTCCCATTTTAAAGTTTAAATCTATCTCCTTGGCAGGGAGGGGGGGGGAGGGAGGGAGGGAGAGGGTGGATGGAGGATAAGGGGGGTTGAGGAGGATGGAGTGGGGGGAGAGGAAGGGGGGAGGGGGAGTGGGAGGGGTGAGGAGGGAGGGGGGAAGAGGGAAGGGAGGGGGGGAGGGGAGGAGAGGGTGCTGAACGAATACAGGAGAGGTTTGGGCCCAATGGGTCCACTTGGTCTAGTATACTACTAAAACTCTCATCTTGTTCCCGAAAAACAGCTAAAATGGTCCACGATAGCGCAACAATTTTAGGGGCATCTTACTCACCATTTGCCTGCGGTGTGCTGTATATATTTTGTTATATTTTAAAAGTAATGAACTTTATGAACTTTAATAAATGCGCTGCCGGCAGCCGGGCCTGCGCAGTTGGGGGAGGGTTGTCGGGCCCGGCGGCGGCGCGCCTACGCAGCAGTGCCGGGAGGACCGGCGCCCGTCCCAGCATGCCCCACTCCTGACCTTCCTCCCATGGTGCAGTGCGGCAGCAGAGAGAAGGTCAAAGAAGATGGCCGCCGGCGGGACGAGCGTGGGGCAGCGCCTTGCGGCCGCCCTCCTGCCGCTGGCCGCCACGATGGCTGCCCAGGGCCGGGGTGAGGGTCATGCGTTACTTAAGATCCTCCCACCACACTCCATTGGTATTCTGAAACGATATCATGTTTAAATTTAGAAAAAATTAGGAGTAATATTGTTGAACCCTCGATTAAATTTGATAGGACTTGGGGAAGCTTTATTCAATGTTTTCACACAATATAAGTTGTTCCCTCTCCAGCCATTGTAATAATTTTTTACCTTTATTTGGTGGAACAGATTTAACGACAAACAGAGGTCTAAACTCTGTTATTTAAATGCTATATAAATGTAATGCATTATTATTATTATTATTATTAAACTGTTGACATTTTTTTTTGCAGCCCAGATTCTGTTTTGTTTTGTGTTTGTTTGCTTATTTTAGTTTAGGGGGGTAAATAAGTTCTCTTTTAATCTTTTATCTACAATTACATAGAGACTGGGAGGTCTATACCCTATATATATATATTTTGAAACTGGATTCATATTAAGGCTACATTTGTTGTTAATGTAAGCCTGATCCCTATGTATCAATATCACTGTTAAGCTTATCATTTTTTGAAATTTAATAAAAAGATTTGAAAAGAAAGAAAGAAAGAAAGAACCTTTAGTAACAACGGGACCCACCGGGTCCGCTGGTTGGCCAGTAAATACTAAAGGCTAAATGTTATACTGTTTAATAGAATATTCCATAATTGTTAACGGAAGTGCCGGCTTGTCAATTTCCATACGCACCCGTGGTGAAACTGAGACTGTGTTCGTGGGACACAATGATTACTTGGAATGACTACTGCAGGGAGGTTACATGGAAACAGGTTTTTTTCCCCCCCAAACAGCTTTGTTTTCTGTTTGTTCATTTCTAAAGTAACTCTCGTTACTTCTTCCTGGGAAGGAGATCCTTCTTCCCTGTGGCTATCAAACTGGACAACTCCTCCCCCTTCTGCATGGGTAGACTGACTCCCCTCCCCCCCTCCCCCCCAATCTTTGCACGTCCCCCAATCCTTTCCACTCAACACTTTAATTTCATGTTTCATGTATTTTGTGTTTTTATGACTGTTGGCAGATCAATATCCCTCCTGGGATAAATAAAGTTCTGTCATATCGTATCGTATCGTATTGCATTCTACACCTGAAATTGTGCATCTCACTGTCAATTTTAGTTTGGTTTCGAGATATGGCACATAAACAGGCCCCTCGGCCCACCGGGTCCACACCGACCAGCGATCCCCGCACATTAACACTATCCTACACACACTAGGGGCAATTTACAACTTACTGACACAATCCTGCACGTCTTTGGAGTGTGGGAGGAAACCGGTGTACCCGGAGAACCTTTTTTGAATCTCTTACCTCGACGGAGATGCGATTTTTCCCCGTATGTATCTCCATCCGCACTGCGGCCTAACATCGTGGAGCAGCCTCTGCTGGGGACTGACTTTGGGAACTCCAACCGTGGGAGCCTGCCGACTTTAACATCGTGGCGCTGGTGGTCCCTGGTTAGGGACCGACTTCGGGAGCTCCAAGCCACACGATCTTCGACCGCGCCGATCGTGGGAGCTTTGATCGCCCCGACTGTGGATGGTTCGACTGTCCCAACCACGGGAGAATAAAGAGGAAGAAGTTTAGACTTTATTGCCTTCCATCACAGTAAGGAGCATGGGGAATCCACTGTGGTGGATGTTTATGTTGACTTTTATGTAGTTGTGTGTCTTGTTGCTTTTTTTAATAGTATGGCTGTATGGTAATTCGCATATCACTGTACCTTAATTGGTACACGTGACAATAAACCAACCTTTGAACCTTTGAACCTTTGACTGAGAAGAGGGAGTGGCCGGGGTGCGACTGGTCCTTGATTGTGCTGCTGGCCTTGCCGAGGCAGCGTGGGGTGTAGATGGAGTCAATGGAAGGGAGGTTGGTTTGTGTGATGGTCTGGGCTGCGTCCACAATTCTCTGCGATTTCTTGAGCTCTTTGATGGAGCTGTTCCCAAACCAGGCTGTGATGCATCCTGATAAAATGCCTTCTGTGGCGCATCTGTAGAAGTTAGTGAGAGTTGCAGTGGACATGCCGAACATCCTCAGCCTTCTAAGGACGTAGAGGCGTTGGTGTGCTTTCTTGGTCGGCGCTTGAATATGGGTGGTCCAGGAGAAGTTGTTGGTGAAGATAGATACAAAATCTGGAGTAACTCAGCGGGACAGGCAGCATTGACTTAGACGGGACAGGCAGGACAGGCAGTAGAGAGAAGGCATGGGTGACGTTTTGGGTTGGGACCCTTCTTCAGACTGAGAGTCAGGGGAGAGGGAAACGAGAGATACAGACGGTGATGTAGAGAAATAAAGAACAAATGAATGACAGATGTGCAAAAAAGTAACGATGATAAAGGAGACAGGCCATTGTTAGCTGCGGGCTAGGTGAAAAGGAGTTACAGACAATGAGGTTCAACAAGACGACTTTGAAGCTGGTACCAGAATGGCTCCAATGAAAACAATCTGTATTGCCATCTGAAGAAGGATCTCAACCCAAAACGTCACCCATTCCTTCTCTCCAGAGATGCTACCTGAGTTACTCCATCATTTTGTGTCTATGTTCGGTTTAAACCAGCATCTGCAGTTCCCTTCCGACACACAAAGTTGCTGGTGATATTGATTCCTAGGAATTTGAAGTTTTCGACCACCTCTACCTCTTCTGATTTCTTCTGAGGCGGTACATGAAGAGATGCCGCATTTCCAACCCCAATTTGTGCCTTCCGAGTATCAAGCTCTTTAAAATATTGCATCTCATCCTGGCCGTGAAGGCCCGTTGTCGTGGCGACGGCTCTGGGCCGGTGTGCAGGGGTCGGCCCGGCCTGGCGATGTTGTCATTGTTCTCCACCACTGCCCCGCCGCTCCGTGCCCCTGCAGGCCGCATCCGGTCCCACATCCCCTTTCAACCCCAAGCTAGATGCAGGAAAAACGTTCCCAATGTTGGGCGAGTCCAGAACCAGGGGCCACACAGTCTAAGAATAAAGGGGAGGCCATTTAAAACTGAGGTGAGAAGAAACTTTTTCACCCAGAGAGTTGTGAATTTGTGGAATTCTCTGCCACAGAGGGCAGTGGAGGCCAATTCACTGGATGGATTTAAGAGAGAGTTAGATAGAGCTCTAGGGGCTAGTGGAATCAAGGGATATGGGGAGAAGGCAGGCACGGGTTACTGATTGTGGATGATCAGCCATGATCATAATGAATGGTGGTGCTGGCTCGTAGGGCCGAATGGCCTCCTCCTGCACCTATTTTCTATGTTTCTATGTTAACCCCACCCTTCCCCACAATACCGGTCAGTGTTCTGGTCAACCTGAGGAGCACCTTCAGCAACAGACTGGTTCCACCAAGATGCAGCCCAGAACGCCACAGGAGATCCTTCTTCCCTGTGGCCATCAAACTGTATAACTCCTCCCCCTCTGTCATGGGATAGACTGAGACTGGCTCCCCACCACACCCCCCCCCCCCCCCACCCCCCTCCCCAATCATTTCCACTCGTCACTTTAATTTCATGTTTTGTGTATCTTGTGTTTTATGACTGTTGGCAGATCGATTTCCCTCCTGAGATAAATAAAGTTCTATCGTTTCGTATCGTGCCGTACTGGGTTCTGTTGTTTCTGATCAAAATCGTGCTATGACCGTTTTTGCCCATACAACACAAATAATTTCTGGTTGGCACAGGAGCACAGCTGGTTCACTGCGCCAGAGACCCGGGTTCAATTCCGTGGAGTTTGCACATTCCCCCGATGACGACATAGGTTTCTTCCAGGTGCTCCAGTTCTCTCCACTGTGCCCAAAATGTTAGCGTTTGTACGTTCACTGGCCTCTGTAAAATTGCCATTAATGTGTGGGGAGCAGATGAGAAAGTGGGATATGATAGAAGCAGCACAAACAAGTGATCGATGGTCAGCATGGACTCAGGTGGGCAGATAGGTCTCAGGTGACCTTTGTACGTCTGGAGGGTGAACATAGTTTAGTCTATAGTTTAGTTTAGTTTATTAACTTTTTCACACAGAGGGTGGTGGGTGTAGGGAACGAGCTGCCAGAGGAGGTAGTTGAGGCTGGGACTATCCCAACGTTTCAGAAACAGTTAGACAGGTACATGGATAGGACAGGTTTGGAGGGATATGGACCAAGCCCAGGCAGGTGGGACTAGTGTAGCTGGGACATGTTGGCCACATGTGGGCAAGTTGGGCCGAAGGGCCTGTTTCCACGCTGTATCACTCTATGACTCTATCTAATAGTTCACTGTCACGTGTACCGAGGTACAGTGAAAAGCTTTTGTTGCGCGCTAACCAGTCAGCGGAAAGACAATACATGATTACAATCGAGCCATTCACAGTGTGTAGATGATAAGGGAATCATGTTTAGTGATCACAGTTAAAGTAAGAAATGTTGCTGTAGGAATAGAGTTTAGAAAGATGAGAGGGGATTTTATAGAGACGTATAAAATCATAAAAGGACTAGACAAGCCAGATGCAGGAAAAATGTTCTCAATGTTGGGGGAGTCCAGAACCAGGGGCCACACAGTCTAAGAATAAAGGGGAGGCCATTTAAAACTGAGGTGAGAAAAAACTTTTTCACCCAGAGAGTTGTGAATCTGTGGAATTCTCTGCCACAGAGGGCAGTGGAGGCCAATTCACTGGATGAATTTAAAAGAGAGTTAGATAGAGCTCTAGGGGCTAGCGGAATCAAGGGATATGGGGAGAAGGCAGGCACGGGTTACTGATTGTGGATGATCAGCCATGATCACAATGAATGGCGGTGCTGGCTCGAAGGGCCAAATGGAGTGATTGTAATGTGTGTTTGTAGATCTGCTTCTATGACTGGCACGCAAATAGTGGCCTGGACTGGGCGCTGTCTTCAACTTAAACTTCAAGTTCAAGTTCAAGAGAGTCATGTGGATTCATTCATTCAGAAGATAGCACACTTCATGGAAGAACTGAAAATCAGAGTTTTAGAACTGTACAGGCAGTTTTTCTGGGAACCCTTATCTGCCTGAACTGAAGCACAGTTCCAGTTACATGAGAGGAGATTACAGAGAACATGTACATGTGAATGAAGCAAACAGCACACAGAGCACATTCATCGGAAATATTCTGAAACAGCAGTCAAACGATGGCATGGGCATCAAGGGTGGCAAGGAGGCATGACAAGCAGCGCCACTACCTCAAACAATATCTCCAGCAACCCTGTCTGTTCAATCCCCACCCCTGTCTGTGTGGTCATAAGTGATAGGAGCAGAATTAGGCCATTCGGCCCATCAAGTCCACTCCGCCATTCAATCATGGCTGATCCATCTCTCCATCCTAACCCCATTCTCCTGCCTTCTCCCCATAACCCCTGACACCCGCACTAATCAAGAATCTATCTATCTCTGCCTTAAGAATATCCACTGACTTGACCTCCACAGCCTTTTGTGGCAAAGTATTCCACAGATTCACCACCCTCTGACTAAAGAAATTCCTCCTCATCTTCCTAAAGGAACGTCCTTTAATTCTGAGGCTGTGCCCTCTAGTCCTAGACTCTCCCACTAGTGGAAACATCCTTTCCACATCCACTCTATCCAGGCCTTTCACTATTCTGTACGTTTCAATGAGGGTCCCCCCCCTCATCCTTCTAAACCCCAGCGAGTACAGGCCCAGTGCCAACAAACGCTCATCATAGGTTAAGCCATTCCTGGGATCGTTCTTGTAAACCTCCTCTGGACCCTCTCCAGAGCCAGCACATCCTTCCTCAGATATGGGACTCACGATATTCCAGATGTGTCCTGACCAGTGCCTTGTAGAGCCTCAGCATTACATCCCTAGCTTGCATGATGGCTCGTGCATGAGGTTCACATGATGACTCCGTGACCATGTATGCCCCAACTTCCTCCCCCATCCCAAAGACGTGCATGTTGATAAGTGAAATGATCTCTGCAAATCTCCCCAGAAATGTGTGTGAAGAAGGGCTTCGGGGGGTTTTGATGGGAATATTAGGGGAAAAAAAATATTAAGTGTAAATGGGCGCCCAACGGTCAGCATCGACTCTGTGGGCCGAAGGGCCTGTTCCCATGCTTGTGACACCACAAGGGAGAGTGTAAATGGGCACGGTAGCACAGCGGTAGAGTTGCTGCCCTACAGCGAATGCAGCGCCGGAGACCCGGGTTCGATCCCGACTACGGGTGCTGTCTGTACGGAGTTTGTACGTTCTCCCCGTGACCTGCGTGGGTTTTCTCCGAGATCTTCGGTTTCCTCCCACACTCCAAAGACGTGCAGGTTTGTAGGTTAATTGGTTTGGTATAAATGTAAAGCTTGTCCATAGTGTGTGCAGGATGGTGTTAGTGTGCGGGGATCGCTGGTCGGCGCGGACCCGGTGGGCCGAAGGGCCTGTTTCTACGCTGTATCTCTAAACTAAACTGAACTAAACGATAATCGTGCGCAGGGTTAAAACTTGTTTCCACTTCGATTTTCCTCTTTCCAAAAGTCTTGTTGCCCCGCAAATGTACTTAACAGAAAATAATGCATCCATTGACTGCCTCGTTTCATAAAGTTGAACATGGATGGGAAATGTTTAGAAGAATGTTGGCCAAATGTGGGCAATTGGGACCCCCAGCCTAGATGGGGCACCTTGGTTGGCATGGAAGGGTCGGGCCGAAGGGCTTGTTTCCATGCTGTAAGACACTACGACTCTATGACTCAATTTCCCTCCTGGGAGAAATAAAGTTCTATCGTATCGTAGCGTATCGTATCGTATCGTATCGTATCGACTATGTCAAGTTACTACCCAGCCAGCTTTGCTGCTGTGAAGTTATTCCCATAGTAAATAATAGAAATGACCACTCCATGCTAGGTTTTTCAATGCAAAGTTCACCATGCTTTGGCCACACCGAATAGACATTTCCATTTTCGTGGTTGTGGGTTTGGAGGTACAGGGGCCTGTCGTGCCTGAGCTCCAGACGGTCAGCGCTGGGCCACATATAACTGTTCCTCAGGCAGGTCCCAGGTGTAGCTCCTGGGGTTATATTCACGCAAGCAGCTGCGATATGCGGTGGAGATCGGAGTCTCCAAGGGGGACAACGCGGTACTCAGTCAAGGGCGAGGGACGATCAGGGTGAGAGAGATGGAGACCAGTGGATGAAGAAGAGTTCTGAACCGGCACGGTGGTGTAGCGGTAGAGTTGCTGCCTCTCAGCGCCAGAGACCTAGGTTCGATCCCGACTGCGGGCGCTGTCTGTATGGAGTTTGTACGTTCTCCCCGTGACCTGCGTGGGTTTTCACCGAGATCTTCGGTTTGCTCCCACACTCCAAAGACGTGCAGGTTTGCAGGTTAATTGGCTGGGTGTCAATGTAAAGTTGTCCCTGGTGTGTGTAGGGTAGTGTTAATGTGCAGGGATCGTTGGTCGGCGCGGACTCGGAGGGCCGAAGGGCCTGTTTACGCGCTGTATCTCCAAACTAAACTAAACTCAGGGAATTGTAGGGTGAGGACCTAATGCCTGGAGGATCATGAGAGTTGTTACTGAGAACATCGATAGGTCAGAGTGCTGTAGGATTAAGGGACTGTGGAATGGGGTGTTTGGAGTCTCTGGCACTGGAGGCCAGGGCACTGGAGGCCAGGGCACTGGAGTCTCTGGCACTGGAGGCCAGGGCACTGGAGCATTGGGAGGATGATCAGAAGGGTAGCGTTTGGTTTAGTTTAGTTTAGTTTTGAGATACAGAGTGTAAACAGGCCCATCTGCCCACTGAGTCCACGCCGACCAGCGATACCCCCCGTACCCTAGTTCAATGTTACCCCAGTTTCACATCCTACACTTTAGGGCCAATTTACAATTTACAGAAGCCAGCTAACCTACAGATCTGGAGTGTGGGAGGAAACCAGAGCGCCCAGAAAAAACCCACGCAGGTCACGAGGAGAACGTACAGACAGCACCCACAGTCAGGATCCGAACTGGGGCCTCTGGCACTGCAAGGCAGCAACTCTACCTCTGTGCCACCGTGCCGCCATTTTGAAAACACGCCAGGGCTCCATCAAACAGGACGTGGTGCAACTACCCAACCTGGGTGCGTGAAGATCGCAGTGCTGTCTCCGCTAAAATGCTCTGTGTTCCAACACCAGACGCAGTACACACTGCAGTGTGAGCTGGACTAGTGCGCCCAAAGTGGAACTAACAGCCTTCTTATTCAGAGACACCGCCTTACGCAGCGATGATGGACGCGAGATAATCTGCTCAGTATGGCATTATCACACCGCTGCTGATGGGGGCTTGTTCACTACAGATTGCCAATGGAACAGCGACCACAATCCAAAAGGACCTAAAGACCTTCAGCACACTTGAAAATGTACAAATGCCATTACATTCAACTCATGTTGGGTACCCACTCTTTATTTCAAATGAGACACTGCAGGTGAACACGCACGGGCATGTTTCAACGTGTTCCCAGCCCACCGTGATGTAGAGCTCTTCTTCCATCGCCTACACCTCTGGCATTGGGTCCTCACCTCCCAGTAACAAACCTTCCCCCCTCTCCCACACCTCCTCCTGCTCATGGGCTCCCCGTGCCGGCCTTCCACTCTCTCTGGACCCTGTTTAGTTCCTACTTCCGGCACAACAGCAGCCTAAAGGAGGGTCCGACCTGAAACGTCACCTATCCATGTTCTCCAGAGATGCTGCCTGACCCGCTGAGTTACTCCAGCGCTCTGTGAAACGTCACCTATCCATGTTCTCCACAGATGCTGCCTGACCCGCTGAGTTACTCCAGCACTCTGTGAAACGTCACCTATCCATGTTCTCCACAGATGCTGCCTGACCCGCTGAGTTACTCCAGCACTTTGTGGTTTTTTTTCGTAAACCAGCATCAGCGACCCCTCGTGTCGAAATACTTTAAATATTTGTCAGCCTTTGTCAGTCCATGTAGACACAAGGAAGTGCAGACACTGATTTAACAACCCCCGCAGGCCACAGTGCCCATGCCGACCATCGTACCCATCCACACTAAACCCACTTGATCTGTTGCCCTCTATGCTGGCAGAGCTGGCATTAGTCCCAGCAGTCCCCATTGCCAACACTCCCTGCCTGTAATTGCAATGCCCACACCCAGCTATCAGTCACGTGGGCACTGCGTTCTCACCAATGATACTAGAGGAGCAAGGTAGACCACTCGACCCTAAAACCCGTAGTACGTCACGGCACCATTTTAGTCGGCAGAAACTTGCAGAAACATTTAAACAGAAAAATAACAAAAATCTGTGAATTGATAGATAAGATATATTCTGCATTTTAATGGTATCATCACACATACTGTTCCCCCAAAACACTGATTACACTGCGAGAGGCAGAGCGAGCGGCGGGTTTTGCTTACTAAAATGGCGGACGTTACGCTCCTTTGCGTACTACACTTCAGTATAAGCGATTTCGACAGAGTGGTCCATCTTGCTCCTCTAGTATCTTTGGTTCTCAGTGCCGAGATGTTCCTAGAAACAAGTTCTGCGTGACATCATTGTAATCGGGTGGTCCAGATGGGGCATAACCATCCACACCCACAACCATCATCTGGAGATCTTTGATCGATGAGCATGCCCCACCCAGCTTAGCCATCTGTCAAAGCTATTCAATGACTATGGATATCTCTGGCATTTAAAAGCCATTACTGTAGATGTTAGATAAAACATGCATTATTTTTCAAAACTATTAAAAACAAATAATATACCCCTTAGTGTTGGTGAACAGCAAAGAGAATCAAAGGGGAGTTGTTAACTTGAGACTTGAGACTTTGGAGATACAGTGCGGAAACAGGCCCTTCAGCCCACTGAGTCCGCACCGACCAGCGATCCCCACATACAAGCACTATCCGACATACCAGGGACAATTTACAATTTTGCCAAAGTAAATTAACCTACACTACGCTCACATGCCCATGTTTGGCCCATTTCCTCTCAACCTTTCCTATCCATGTACCTGTCCAAATGTCTATTAAATGCTGTTCTAGTTTCTGCTTAACAACCAGGCAGCCCATACCATACACCCACCACCCTCTGTGTGAAAAAGTTGCCCCTCAGATTCTTATTAAATCTTTCCCCTCTCACCTTAAACCTATGCCCGATTTATTTACAAAATGCTGGAGTAACTCAGCAGGTCAGGCAGCATCTCGGGAGAGAAGGAATGGGTGACGTCACCCATTCCTTCTCTCCCGAGATGCTGCCTGACCTGCTGAGTTACTCCAGCATTTTGTGAATAAATCGATTTGTACCAGCATCTGCAGTTATTTTCTTATTAAACCTATGCCCTCTGGTTCTTGATTCCCCTACTCTGGGTAAAAGACTCTGTGCATTCACCCTATCTACTCCCCTCATAATTGTCTAGTTATACACCTCGATAAGATCCCCTCTCATCCTCCTGTGCTCCAAGGTACACAGTCCCAGCCTGCCCAACCTCTCCCTGTAGCTCACGGCCCACAAGTCCTGGCAACATCCTCCTATTTTGACCAGGGAACAAGATATCTCCTGTTCCTCATCAAAATCAAAATGATGCCTTTTTGCATCTGCTCAAGAGGACCATAGGATTTGGCCTCAGAAGGCAGTTCCTCCCTCAGTTTTGCATTGGAACGGTTGTATCTCTGGAGCGGGACATGGACATTATGAGACATTATGAGTGAAGAGATATCCCTGGCCCACTGAGCCTTGTATCTCTGCTCCACCAATGCCACAATATTAACCCATGACAGACACAAAATGCTGGAGTAACTCAGTGGGACAGGCAGCATCTTTGGAGAGAAGGAATTGGTGACGTTTCGGGTCAAGACCCTTCCCCAGACTCTTTTGGGTCGAGACCATTCTTTAGACCATTTCTTCTCTCCAGAGATGCTGCCTGTCCCGCTGAGTTACTCCAGCATTTTGTGTCCGTCTTCGGTTTAAACCAGCATCTGTAGTTCTTGCTTACAACGGCCAGTTTCCTTTATCACCGTTACTTTTTTGCAGATCTTTCATTCATTGTTCTTTATCTCTCCACATCACCGTCTATATCTCTCGTTTCCCTTATCCCGAACCAGTCTGAAGAAGGGTCTCGACCCGAAACGTCACCCATTCCTTTTCTCCAGAGATGCTGCCTGTCCTGCTGAGTTACTCCAGCTTTTTGTGTCTAACTTCATGAAAATACACTCCCTTAACGTTATAGAGTATAATTTCTCTCCATGAATATTTGGTTCTTGCATTCCACATTGTACAGAAAGATGAGTGTATCAGTGTTGTTTAACCCCTGCTTTCCCTCTCTCTCTCCATCCCTCCCCCACCCAAGTGGTACCAGCTTCAAAGTCGTCTTGTTGAGTCTCATCGTCTGTAACTTGTTTTCACCTAGCCCACAGCTAACGACGGCGTGTTTCCTTTATCAACGATACTTTTTTGCACATTTTTCATTCATTTGTTCTATATCTCTCTACATCACCGTCTGCATCACTCTTTTCCCTCTCCCCTGACTCTCAGTCTGAAGAAGGGTCTCGTCCAGAGATGTCACCCATTCCTTCTCTCCAGAGATGCTGCCTGTCCCGCTGAGTTACTCCGGCATTTTGTGTCAGTCTTTGGTGTTGTGTATTCGTTGGTGTCACTGATATCAAGGAGGGGTTTGCAAACCCATAATCTAATCTCAAGTCTTGTTTTTGTGGTTTATGGTGTTTGCTGTCACTTGCCGATTAGACCGCAGGAGGTCTTTGGCATTCTGAAGATAGCTTAATGATTTCCCATTATTTTAATCTAATCACGGGCAATTTCCTCAGAAACACCCTTCCCCAGACGCCTTCCAGAGCTGCTGCAATATATCTCCACCGGCAACTCCCATGTGGCTTTAATTTACAGTTAGCAGAGCAGTTTTCAGGCAAGGGACCTCTCTTCCTTACCTTTCCGTCTCCCTCCATGATCAACTGTTTGGTTTGTGCGGTCACGGTGGTGCAGCGGTAGAGTTGCTGCCTCACAGCGCCGGAGACCCGGGTTCCATCCCGACTACGGGTGCTGTCTGTACGGAGTTTGTACGTTCTCCCCGTGACTGCGTGGGTTTTCTCCAAGATCTTCGGTTTCCTCCCACACTCCAAAGACGTGCAGGTTTGTAGGTTAATTGGCTTGGTGTAAGGGTAAGTTGTTGCGAGTGTGTGTTGGGTAGTGCGGGGATTGCTGGGGTGGGTGGAAGGGCCTGTTTCCGCATTGTATCTCCAAACTAAACTAAACTAAACTCAGCGGGTCGAGGCTGAAGAAGAGTCTTGACTCGAAACGTCACCCATTCCTTCTCGAGAGAGATGCTGCCTGACCCGCTGAGTTACTCCAGCTTTTTGTGTCTATCTTTGGTTGAAACCAGCATCTCCAGTTCCTTCCTACACATAGAGAAACGTCAAGTACGTCTACTACACAAGATGGGTTTCGTGCCAAAGGCAACATTTTCTGGTGTTTCGACCATCGGTGGGTTGGGTGCGTTGCTGATGAAGGCCAATCTCACAGCAAGCCTTGAATACTGAAAGCTGTCCTTTCCACCACCCCAAGAACAAAGACAGGCTGGGAAGATGGGCTTGGTGGAAGGACCACAGCTCCTGTTCCTGTCCAGATCTTGGCTTCTAATCTTCAGGAAGGTTTTGAGAGGCATTAGTGTACACTTTGTTGAGGTTGCGGTGGAAACACTGCCCCCTAGCAAACGTTCCTTGCATTGCAGAATTGGGGAGAAAAAGAAATGGCCGTCACTACACTCCATCCAGAGCTGATGTGAGATGTCTTGTGTTCCAGACATCTTCGTTCCTTCGGTCCAGCTGTCAATAGACAATAGACAATAGACAATAGGTGCAGGAGGAGGCCATTCAGCCCTTTGAGCCAGCACCGCCATTCAATGTGATCATGGCTGATCATCCACAATCAGTAGCCCGTTCCTGCCCTCTCCCCATACCCACTGATTCCACTATCATTAAGAGCTCTATCTAACTCTCTCTTGAATGCATTCAGAGAATTGGCCTCCACTGCCCTCTGAGGCAGAGAATTCCACAGATTTACAACTCTCTGAGTGAAAGCGTTTTTCCTCATCTCCGTTCTAAATGGCCTATCCCTTATTCTTAAACTGTGGCCCCTGGTTCTGGACTCCCCCAACATTGGGAACATGTTTCCTGCCTCTAGCGTGTCCAATCCCTTAATAAGCTTATATGTTTCAATAACATCCCCTCTCGTCCTTCTAAATTCCAGTGTATACAAGCTCAGTCGCTCCAGTCTTTCAACATATGACAGTCCCACCATTCCGGGAATTAGCCTAGTACACCTACTCTGCACGCCCTCAATAGCAAGAATATCCTTCCTCAAATTTGGAGACCAAAACTGCACACAGTACTCCAGGTGTGGCCTCACTAGGGCCCGGTACAACTGTCCTTCAATGATCTATTGCCTTCAATGGTTCACTGGTGTGAGATTTGTCACATATTTGCCACAGTTTAATAATAAGGGGAGGCCATTTAGAACGGAGATGAGGAAAAACTTTTTCACCCAGAGAGTTGTGAATCTGTGGAATTCTCTGCCTCAGAAAGCAGTGGAGGCCAATTCACTGGATGCTTTCAAGAGAGAGTTAGATAGAGCTCTTAAGGATAGAGGAGTCAGGGGGTATTGGGAGAAGGCAGGAACGGGGTACTGATTGTGAATGATCAGCCATGATCACATTGAATGGCGGTGCTGGCTCGAAGGGCCAAATGGCCTCCTCCTGCACCTATTGTCTATTGTCTATTTGCAACTGCACAGTGAAATTCTTTTATATCCCATTTATCACACATACTGTGTCGCCATTTTTGCCGCGATTATTCAAAGTCCAAAGTCCGGTCGGCCCACGCGCTCGATGTACTGGAACAGTTCGCGCCACGGTAACGGGCGGCGCGGACACGATGGGCCGAAGGGCCTCTTTCTGTGCTGTAGGACTCTATGATTCTATAACCCACGTCCCTCTCCTCTCCTCTCCTCTCCTCTCCTCTCCTCTCCTCTCCTCTCCTCTCCTCTCCTCTCCTCTCCTCTCCTCTCCTCTCCTCTCCTCTCCTCTCCTCTCCTCTCCTCTCCTCTCCTCTCCTCTCCTCTCCTCTCCTCTCCTCTCCTCTCCTCTCCTCTCCTCTCCTCTCCTCTCCTCTCCTCTCCTCTCCTCTCCTCTCCTCTCCTCTCCTCTCCTCTCCTCTCCTCTCCTCTCCTCTCCTCTCCTCTCCTCTCCTCTCCTCTCCTCTCCTCTCCTCTCCTCTCCTCTCCTCTCCTCTCCTCTCCTCTCCTCTCCTCTCCTCTCCTCTCCTCTCCTCTCCTCTCCTCTCCTCTCCTCTCCTCTCCTCTCCTCTCCTCTCCTCTCCTCTCCTCTCCCCTCCCCTCCCCTCCCCTGTCCTCCCCTGTCCTCCCCTCCTCTCCTCTCCCAGCCATCTTTGTGTCTCGAGGGCGCCTCCTGCAGCCGACCTTGAAGCCTACAGCTGGAGGCATTGCCCCGGCTCACCCTCCTCCCACCGGCCCTTGCTCCTCACGTCCGCCGTCTGCAGCTCTCTCACGGTTACGCCGACCAACCAACGAGCCTTCGGGCGTGTTCCCCGTTAGTGTAACATTCCAGTTGGGAATATCATGAGGGGTGGGCATGTCTGTAACCTTGCCTCCCAATCCCACGCTCCTGTCTGATTCCCGTAATCATAGAGGAGGAGAGGAGAGGACAGGTTCTTCATGTCCCTGCTGAACGTGATGCCCAGATACACTCGTCTCCTGTGTCTGCACATGATCCATATCCATCCATTTCCTGCATATTCATGTGCACATCTAAAAGCCTCTTAAACCGCACTATCGTATCTGCCTCCACCACCAGCCCTGGCAACATGTTCCAATCACCCACCACTCTGTTTATAAAAACTTGCCCCACGCATCTCCTTTAAACTTTGTCCCTCTCACCTTAAAGCTCTGCCCTCTTGTCTTTGCCATTTCCACTCTGGGGAAAAAGGTTCTGACTCTCTACCCTATCTATCCCTCTCATAAGTGTATATATTTGTATCTGCTAGGTCCTGACCAAACTATCGCCTATCCATGTCTTCCAGAAATGCTGCTTGACCTGCTGAGTTATTCCATCACTTTGTGGGGGGTTTCTCCAAGTTTATGCAACCCCTCCTTAAAGCCAATGCTCTCTCAAATCAGGCATCATTCTGGTAGACCTCTTCTGCACATTCTCACAAGCCTCCACATCCTCCCTGCAATGGAGGCCACAGGAACAGCACGGTGGCGCAGCGGTAGAGTTGCTGCCTTACAGCGAATGCAGCGCTGGAGACCCGGGTTCCATCCCGACTAGGGGCGCTGTCTGTACGGAGTTTGTACGTGACCTGCGTGGGTTTTCTCCGAGATCTTCGGTTTCCTCCCACACTCCAAAGACGTACAGGTTTGTATATTAATTGGCTTGGTAAATGTTTTAAAAAAATTGTCCCTAGTGGGTATTGGATAGTGTTAATGTGCGGGGATCGCTGGTCGGCGCGGACCCGGTGGGCCGAAAGGCCCTGTTTCTGCGCTGTATCTCTAAACTAAAAGTGGCTAAACCAAAGTGCTACAAAGCTGCATCATGACTTCCCGTCTCTCATACTCAATGCTCATTCATTAATTCCCTTGTTGTCCGGAATCTATTGCTGTACCTTGAATCTATGTCATCCACAGCTCTCTGGGGTGTAACATGCAAAGAACATCCTTCTCTTTGCAATCTTGTCGACAATCCACTGAGATTCAAATGGGGCCATCTATGGGCTATAAGCACAGAGGGAGACCAGTTTTCTTTGGTCATAGAGTCACAGAGTCATAGAGTGACACAGCGTGGAAACAGGCCCTTCAGTCCAACACGCCCACACCGACCAACATGTCCCATCTACACTAGTCCCACTTGCCTGCGCTTGGTCCATATCCCTCCAAACCTGTCCTATCCATGTACCTGTCTAACTGTTTCTTAAACGTTGGGATAGTCCCAGCCTCAACTACCTCCTCCAGCAGCTCGTTCCATGCACCCACCACCCTTTGTGTGAAAATGTTACCCTCAGATTCCCATTACATTGTTTCCCCTTCACCTTAAACACTATGTCCTCTGGTTCTCGATTCCCCTACTCTGGGCAAGAGACTCTGTGCATCTACCCGATTTATTCATGATTTTATACGTCTCTGAAGATCATCCATCATCCTCCTGCGCTCCAAGGAATAGAGTCCCAGCCTGGCTCAACCTTTCCCAATAGCTCACACCCTCGAGTCCTGGCAACATCCTCGTAAATCCTCTTTGGTGGTGAGTGAAACTGGGAAAATAAATCAAGGGAGCCATTTAATAAAACTATTTAGGATGGCACGGTGGCGCAGCGGTAGAGTTGCTGCCTTACAGCGCCAGAGACCCAGGTTTGATCCTGGCTACAGATGCTTGTCTGTACAGAGTTTGTACGTTCTCCCCGTGACCTGCGTGGGTTTTCTCCGAGATCTTCGGTTTCCTCCCACACTCCAAAGACGTACAGGTTTGTAGGTTAATTGGCATGGTAAAAATTGTTCCTAGTGTAGGATAGTGTTAGTGTGCGGGGATCGCTGGTCAGTGCGGACTCGGTGGGCCGAAGGGCCTGTTTCCGCCTTGTATCGCTAAACTAAACTAATTGATTTTCACAGATTTGATAGACAATAGACAATAGGTGCAGGAGTAGGCCATTAGGCCCTTTGAGTCATCACTACCATTCACTGTGATCATGGCTGATCATCCACAATCAGTACCCCGTTCCTGCCTTCTCCCCATACCCCCTGACTCCGCTATCTTTAAGAGCTCTATCTAACTCTCTCTTGAAAGCACCCAGAGAATTGGCCTCCACTGCCTTCTGAGGCGCAGAATTCCACAGATTCACAACTGTCTGGGTGAAAATGTTTTTCCTCATCTCCGTTCTAAATGCTGCACTGATCTGTGTTCTGTGTTAGTGGAAATCTGAGGCAGAAGCTCTACCAGACCCTGTTCCTTCATTCTGTCTTTGAAGAAATACTTTCCCTTATTTACCTTACTGATCCTTGTGAAATTTTACATTGTCCTGCCAGATAACCTCCTGGTGTTAACCTTCAAAGATAATTTGACAACAATACCATCTAGTTACACTTAAACGTGGACAGTTTCTTCCCAGCTATTATCAGGCAACTGAACCATTCTATTAACAACTAGAGAGTGGTCCTGTCCTACCATCTACCTCACTGGAGACCCTCGGACTATCTTTCATCAGCCTTTATTGGACTTTATCTCACACTAAATGTTATTCCCTTTATCCTGTATCTGTACACAAAGGATGGCTTGATTGTAATCATGTATCGTTTCTCTCCTGTGTCGGAGGGAATTGCAGATGCTGGTTTACACTGAGGATAGACAAAAAATTGCTAGAGTAACTCAGCTGGACAGGCAGCACCTCTGGATAGAAAGAATGGGTGACATTTAGGGTCGAGACCCTTCTTCATACTGAAACATCACCCATCCCATTCTCTCCAGAGACGCTGCCTGTCCCACTGAGTTACTACAGCATTTTTTGGTCTATCTATCGGTTGTCTACTGACTGGATACCACACAAAATAAAGCTTCCCACTCTACCTCGGCACATTTGACAATAAACCAAACCCAACCAAACTAAACCAAACCAAACCAAACCAAACCAAAGCAAACCAAACCAAACCAAACCAAACCAAACCAAACCAAACCAAACCAAACCAATCCAAACTAAACTAAACTAAACTAAACTAAACTAAACCAAACCAAACCAAACCAAACCAAACCAAACCAAACTCAAGTCAAATGTATTTGTCCCATACACATACACGATGTGCAGTGAAATGAAAGTGGCAATGCCTGCGGATTGTGCACAAAAAATAATTACAGTTACAGCATATAAATTAAGTTAATAAGTTACTGTAGTGTAGACAAAAAATTAGTCTCTGGGGTTATCAAAGTTGACAGTCCTGATGGCCTGTGGGAAGAAACTCCGTCTCATCCTCTCCGTTTTCACAGCGTGACAGCGGAGGCGTTTGCCTGACCGTAGCATCTGGAACAGTCCATTACTGGGGTGGGAGGGGTCCCTCATGATCTTGCTTGCTCTGGATCTGCACCTCCTGATGTATAGGTCCTGCAGGGGGACGAGTGTAGTTCCCATGGTGCATTCTGCCGAACGCACTACTCTCTGCAGGGCCTTCCTGTCCTGGGCAGAGCTGTTCCCAAACCAGACTGTAATGTTGCCGGACAGGATGCTCTCTACAGCCCCAGAGTAGAAGCAATGAAGGATCTTCAGAGACACTCTGAATTTCCTCAGTTGTCTAAGGTGGTAAAGGAGCTGCTTAGCCTTACCCACCAGTGCGGCAATGTGCGTTGCCCACGTCAGATCCTCTGTGATGCGGACTCCCAAGTATTTAAAACTGCTCACCCTATCCACAGTAAACCCATTTATCTCCAGTGGCGTGTACGTCCTTGGATGTAAACTAAACCAAACTAAACCAAACTAAACCAAACTAAACTAAACTAAACCAAACCAAACCAAACCAAACCAAACCAAACCAAACCAAACCAAACCAAACCAAACCAAACCAAACTAGACTAAACTAAACTAAAGGTTTCCCAAGAACTCTCTGTACCTTTTCGTACCTCTAGTTTCCCTCTCTCCTGACTCTCAGTCTGAAGATGGGTCTCAAACCAAAAGGTCACCCTTTCCTTCTCTCCAGAGATGCTCCCTGTCCCGCTGAGTTACTCCAACATTATGTGTCTATCTTCGGTGTAAACCAGTATCTGCAGTTGCCTCCTGCACTGTCCCAAAGGTTGTTCCTGTTGGAGAAGTGTTGAGAAATTTAGTTTAGAGATACAGCGCGGTACCAGGCCATTCGGCCCACCGAGTCCGCGCCGACCAGCGATCCCCACACACTAACACTATCCTACACACACTAGGGACAATTTACACATACACCAAAGCCAGTTAACCTAGTGTGAGACGAAAGCGAAGATCTAGGAGAAAACCCATGCAGGTCACGGGGAGAACGTACAAACTCTGGTCAAACAGCGCCCATAGTCGGGATCAAACCTGGTTCTCTGGCGCTGTGAGGCAGCAACTCTACCTCTGCGCCACCGTGCCATAAGGAAAATGCCAAGGAGGGATAACAAACAGGGATAAAGGGGTGTAGCATTTATTTTGTTATCGTTCCAGTCTCTCTCTCCAACACTTCAGCCAGATGAGTCAGACGTGAGTTCTTCAATGTGCAACCCTGGCTCTCTGAGCTGCACACTGCCTTGGGCAACGTTCAATACTTGCATCTTCCAACAGCTAATGTTAAACATGCAGTGTTGTACATCGTACCTGGAACAGCACAGTGCAGGAACAGGCCCTTCGGCCCACAATATCAGTGCTGAACGCAATGCCCAGACAAACAAACCTCCCCTGCCTGCACAAAGGCCATCCATATCCCTTCATTCTCTGCATATCCATGCGCCCATTCAAACACCTCTTAAATGCACTGTTGCAATTCCAATGCCGCAGAGTTCTTCCACTGAGGCAACATGGGTAGAATCATCAGTCTGAAGAAGGGTCTTGACCCGAAACGTCACCCATTCCTTCTCTCCAGAGATGCTACCTGTCCCGCTGAGTTACTCCAGCATCTTGTGTCTACCTTTAAAGAAACTCAGTGACTGTGTAATTTTATTGTTCCGTGGATAGCCTGATTGTAATCATGTATTGTGTTTCTGCTAGCTGAATAGCACGCTAACCTGGGTACAAGTCCATATCCTGCCCCTAGTTCAGTGCACAGTGTGGTTTATTGCCACGTGTACAGAGGTACAGTGAAAAGCTTTTTGTTGCGTGCTATACAACTAGCAGAAACACAATACATGATCACAACCGAGCTCTCCACGGAACCATAACATTACACAGTACAAAATGCTCACTGAATCTCTTTAAAGGTAGACACAAAATGCTGGAGTAACTCAGCGGGTCAGGCAGCACCTCTGGAGAGAAGCTATGGGTGCCGTTTCGGGTCGAGACCCTTCCTCAGACTTCAGACTGCCTGCCCCGCTGGGTTACTCCAGCATTTTGTGTTTACCTTCGATTTAAACCAGCATCTGCAGTTCTTTCCTACACATGAAATAGGAAAGGTGCACACACTCCAGTGTGTTTTTATTATCTCGTTGCATTTGATATTTAGGCTGTGGGTATCATAAACACATGTGGACATGAGAAACAGCGGCAAGAAGAGGTTCAATCTATCCCAGTGGATCCCGATCGCAATGGGGGACATTGGAGTTGGTGCAAGGCCTAGTTATTTCAACTCCATCGCCTTGTTTGATCGACTGCCCAGAACACTCTTGGACCATGGATTCGCAGAGTTCCCCGAAAGAGTTGGCGGAATACGGAAAATGGATTGGCACTGATAGACACTTGGAATTGGAAAATTAAAGACGCAGGATCAGTCCGCCCACCGAGTGAACCTTTCATGTCTGAGATTAGAACCATGGTGTCACGGATTAGACTCAGAGATTCAGCGCGGAAACAGGCCCTTCAGCCCATCGAGTCCGCGCCGACCAGCGATCCCCGCACACTAACACTATCCTAGGGACAATTTACATTTATACCAAGCCAATTAGCATACAAACCTGTATGTCCTTGGAGTGTGGGAGGAAACTGGAGCTCCCGGAAAAAACCCACGCGGTCACGGGGAGAACGTACAAACTCTGTACAGACAGCGCCCGTGGTCAGGATGGAACCCAGGTCTCTGGTGCTGTAAGGCAGCAACTCTACCGCTGCGCCACCGTGCTGCCCATGGTGTGGGCAGTCTACCCTATAGATTAGTAAACACATACATTGTGTGACGGCATCCTTATGATGTTTTTTAGTTGATATGAAATATGAAATATCGACATCTTTTTTAACAACATGTGAGGGCTCGGTTTGTAAATGATAATTACCGGTGTTTAATGGATTCTATGGTTCAGTGGTTGGTGATTTTTTCTCACATGTACCGTGAAATGCTTGGTCTGCATCCAATGCAGGAAATCATACCACGCAAGCGGCACGGTGGCGCAGCGGTAGAGTTGCTGCCTCACAGCGCCGGAGACCCGGGTTCCATCCCGACTACGGGTGCCGTCTGTACGGAGTTTGTACGTTCTCCCCGTGACCTGCGTGGATTTTCTCCGAGATCTTCGGTTTCCTCCCATGCTCCAAAGACGCGCAGGGTTGTAGGTTCATTGGCTTGGTTAAGATTATAGATTGTCGCTCGCGTGTAGGGTAGTGCTAGTGTACGTTGGTAGTGATCGTTGGTTGGCGCGGACTCGACGGGCCGAAGGGCCTGTCTCCGTGGTGTACCTCTAAACTAAACTAAATTAATACGATAGATCCTCTTCTGGAACAGAGGCACCATGTTCCGGCACCATTTTGCAACGTCAAGGTCTCCGAGATGTCTGATCTCGATGCAAGGAATGGGAGAGCATGCTGCAAGTGATCTACTTGTATTTGATATGCTGTGAGCCTACGGTTGCCAACTTCCTCGCTCCCAAATAAGGGACAAAAGGTGACGTCACCGCCCCACGCCCCAACTGACCTCACCCAGCCAGCGGCCACGTGCTCCCACTCCACCAACGGTGGCTGCCCGGGCCGGGAGGCGGGTTGCTAAGCAACCTCCGTCAGGCGGCGCCCGGGCCTCCGGGCCTACACTGTCTGGGCCTATAGTGTCCGGGCCTACAGTGTCCGGGCCTACAGTGTCCGGGCCTGCAGTGTCCGGGCCTGCAGTGTCCGGGCCTGCAGTGTCCGGGCCTGCAGTGTCCGGGCCTACAGTGTCCGGGTCTACAGTGTCCGGGCCTACAGTGTCTGGGCCTGCAGTGTCCGGCCCTACAGTGTCCGGGCCTACAGTGTCCGGGCCCACAGTGTCCGGGTCTACAGTGTCCGGGCCTACAGTGTCCGGGCCTACAGTGTCCGGGCCTACAGTGTCCGGGCCTACAGTGTCCGGGCCTACAGTGTCCGGGCCTACAGTGTCCGGGCCTACAGCGCCCCCCCGGGCCTAATACGAGACAAGGGCCGTTCCGCACGGGACAAACCAATTTAGCCCAATATAGGGGATGTCCCGACTAATACGGGACAGTTGGCAACCCGATGTGGGCATCACAAAAACATGTGGACATCAGAACAGCAGCAAGAAGTTCAGTCCCATGGGTTTGTTCCTTCGTGAGTCTCAGGAGAGTGTCTCAAGTGTTAAGTGTAGGTGTAAATGATTCCCATCACCTTGTAGAGGTATAAATGACCAACCTTCCAAACCCCAAAACTTCTTGCAGGAAGATCTTGTCCCAGACGTGTCAAGGTCTCTTGCAGGAAGTCCCAATAGGCCACGATTAATGCTGAAATACATCATTAGTACAATGGTTCACTGGTGCTTTGTGTGTCAAATGTGCAACTGCGCAGTGGCATTATTGTTACATATATCATACATAGGGTTGCCAACCGTCCCATATTAGCCGGGACATCCCGTATTTTGGGCTAAATTGGTTTGTCCCGTACGGGACAGCTCTTGTCCCATATTAGTAGGGTTGCCAACTTCCTCACTCCCAAATACGGGACAAAGGGTGACGTCACCGCCCCACGCCCCACATGACCTCACCCAGACAGCGGCCACATGCTCCCGCTCCACCAATGGCTTCAGACTGAGTCTGAAGAAGGGTCTCGACCCGAAACGTCACCCATTCCTTCTCTCCTGAGATGCTGCCTGACCTGTTGAGTTACTGCAGCATTTTGTGAATAAATGCCTTCGATTTGTACCAGCATCTGCAGTTATTTTCCAACACTATCCTACACACACTAGGGACAATTTACAACTTACAGAAGCCAATTAACCTACAAACCTGCACGTCTTTGGAGTGTGGGAGGAAACCGGAACACCCGGAGAAAACCCACGCAGGTCACGGGGAGAACGTACAAACTCCGTGCAGACAACGCCCGTAGTCAGGATGGAACCCGAGTCTCTGGCGCTGTGAGGCAGCAACTCTACCGCTGCGCCACCGTGACACCTCCCGTTAATACATTGAGATCATCATGAAGCCTGGTCCAGGGTGGAAAGTTTGGAATGGATAGATTATATAAAAAATCTTGTTGCTGTGTACAGAACAGGCGGCCGGCACACACCCAGATGTGGCCCACATCTGGCTGTTGCCAAGGGTTTGTTGGAAGCAAGGGTGGCAGCAGAAAGGGTTTTGTAAGCTCAGTATCACTTCAGTTTATTGTCACGCGTACCGAGGTACAGTGTAAAGCTTTTGCTGCGTGCCGACCAGTACATGATTACAATCGAGCCGTTCCCTGAGGGGAAACTTATTCACACAGAGGATGGTTGGTGTATGGAACGAGCTGCCAGAGGAGGCAGTTGAGGCAGGTACTTCAACAGAATTTAAAAGACATTTGGATAGGAACGGATAGGAAAGGTTTAGTGGGATATGGGCCAAACGCGGGCAGTGGCACTAGTGTAGATGGGGCCTCTCAGTCTGCATGGGAAAGGTGGGCCGAAGGGCCTGTTTCCTTGCTCTATGACTATGACTAAATCTACTTCATGCATATGGCGTGCACAGCCTAAAGTTGTAGGCCAAGGGTGGACGTCCAGGCCGGGGCAGCATCAGTTGATGGGCGGATGGCCTTGATGCCACCAGGGAAAAGCCTCAGTGAGCAGTCATTCAACATGTGTGGGATGGTGTGGTCTGGATATCCGCAGTCGCAAGCAGGGCTGTCTGTCTGTCTGTCTGTCACCCCCCACTTGTGTAGGTGATGGGCTGTCCTTGCATGGAGGGTGCGGATCCTGTTCAGGGTTAGCCATTGTTTGCGATGGAGGTCAAACCCCGGTGGTTTCACTGTGGGGTCTGTGGTGGCCTCTCCGTTGTTGCTGTTGGCATCTTTCCATGCTCTGCACCACTCAGTCTTGGGCTCAAAGTCTTCCAGGGATTTGGCTGAAGACTAGAAGGGTTTGTGGGACCTCAAGTGCATGTTGGGCAGATTGTTCAAGTCAGCGTGGATGGGGAGGTCAGGGTTAGCCTCGATGGTGCACCAATCTGTCAACATCCTCTCCCTTCTGCGTACGCTGGGAGGGGCGGTGTGAGAGAGGACAGGGAGACACTGCAAAGGTGTTGACTTAAGCGTCTCTGTGATCACCCACATTGCAGAGTTAAGGACAGGGTCAACTCGTTTGGTGAGGCAGCTATTAGCCCAAGCTGTTGAGCAAAACTCGGCTGTTGAGTAGACTAGGGCTAAGCTTGGAGGATGTGTGGTGCATTGGATTCCCAGCTGTTGACTGCAAGTTTCCTGGTGATGTTGACCCTTGCTTTCAGTTTATCAGCCACCCTCTCCAGGTGTTGATGCTAGGTGAGGGTGCGATCCAGGGTGACTCCGAGATACTTGGGGAATTCCTCGTTCTCCACCGGCTCACCACTAAAGGACACTCGGACTATATGATTCATATTTATGGCAATGGAAATGCAGCGCCACTCAGTGGCTACTCTGCTCAATTACATGGGACTGTGAATTAGATCTATTTACCTCTGAATACAGCAATATAATATTCATCTGACACAAGACACAATTTAAAAATATACCAACACAAACATAAACATAGGAAATTTCAGTTTACATTGAGTAATTGAATGATAGAGTATGGAAACAGGCCCTTCGGCCCACCGAGTCCAGGCCGACCATCCATCACCCGTTCAGACTAGTTCTACGTTGTCCCACTTTCTCATCCACTCCCTACACACTAGGGGCTATTTTACAGAGGGCCGATTAAACTAAAAGCCCGCATATCTTTGGTTGTGGGAGGAAACCAGAGCACCCGGAGGAAACCCACACTGCCACAGGGAGAACATGCAAACTCCACACAGACAGCGCCCGAGGTCAGGATCGAACCTGGATCTCTGGCGCTGTGAAGAAGCAACTCTGCCAGCTGTGCCACCGTGCTGCTGTTTGGACAGGTTATAAAACACACATGGTGTACAAATATTATGGAGGTTATGGGTGGAAGGCAGGAGAATGGGGTTGAGATGCAAAAGATAGATCGATTGAATGGCGGAGTAAACTTCACAAGTTCACAAGTTACAGGAGTAGAACTAGGCCATTCAGCCCATCGAGTCCACTCCTCCATTCAATCATAGGTGATCTCTGCCTCCTGATCCCATTCTCCTGCCTTCTCCCCACAACCCTTGACACCCGTTCTAATCGAGAATTTGTCTATCTCTACCTTAAATACATCCACTGGCTCGGCCTCCACAGCCCTCTGTGGCAATGAGTTCCACAGATTAACTACCCTCTGACTAAAGAAGTTCCTCCTCACCCCTTTTCTAAAAGAGCACCCTTTAATTCTGAGGCTGTGCCCTCTGGTCCTAGACTCTCCCACCAGTGGAAACATCCTCTCCACATCCACTCTATCCAAGTCTTTCACTATTCTGTACATTCCCCCCTCATTCTTCTAAATTCCAGCGAGTACAGGCCCAGTGCCGGCAAACGCTCATCATATGTTAACCCACTCATTCCTGGGATCGTTCTTGTAAACCTCCTCTGGACCCTCTCCAGAGCCAGCACATTCTTCCTCAGATATGGGGCCCAAATTTGCTCACAACACTCCAAATGCGGCCTGACCAGCGCCTTGTAGAGCCCCATCATTACATATTTGCCTGAATGGCCTGATTCTGCTCCTAGAACTTGTGAACTTATGAAATCCCTGAAGGTTCTGGAGTAACTCAGCAGTTCAGGCAGCATCTCTGCTGGACATGGATAGGTGACGCCCAGAAACGCTGCCTGAGCCGCTGAGTTACTCCAGCACATTGTGTTTTATTTTTGTAAACCGGCATCTGCAGCTCCTTGCATCTTCATAATAAATTATATACTGTTTTCAGCTTTTAATAATTTCCAGTGAATGTTTTCATTTTAAGCCACAGTCAAAAGGTTCTGAAATGCAGGCTGCTATCAACCCGACCAGACTGAGCTGAATAAAATTAGGTGTAGAAAGGAACTGTAGATGCTAGTTTAAACTGAAGGTAGACACAAAATGCTGGAGTAACTCAGCGGGACGGGCAGCATCTCTGGGGAGAAGGAATGGGTAACGTTTCAGGTCAAGACATCTGAAGAAGTGTCTCGACCCGAAACTCCCCCATTCCTTCTCTCCAGAGATGCTGCCTGTCCCGCTGAGTTACTCCAGCATTTTGTGTCTGTCTTCGAAATAAAATTAGGCACCGACAGTGGCTTATGTGGAGATATAGTGCACATAATGCTGGCTTTCCAGAATGAAAGCACAGTTTATTTTCTCATTTCTGAAGGCCTCTTTCCATGGAGTTTCGGCGACCTTTGAGAACTTATAGAAACATATAAAATTCTTAAAGGATTGGACAGGCTAGATGCAGGAAAAATGTTCTCGATGTTGGGGGAGTCCAGAACCAGGGGTCACAGTTTAAGAATAAGGGGTAGGCCATTTAGGACTGAGTTGAGGAAAAAACTTTTCACCCAGAGAGTTGTGAATCTGTGCCTCAGAAGGCAGTGGAGGCCAATTCTCTGAATGCATTCAAGAGAGAGCTGGATAGAGCTCTTAAGGATAGCGGAGTTAGGAGGTATGGGGAGAAGGCAGGAATGGGGTACTGATTGAGAATGATCAGCCATGATCACATTGAATGGCGGTGCTGGCTCGAAAGGCCAAATGGCCTCCTCCTGCACCTATTGTCTATTGTCTATTGTGGAATTCTCTGCCACAGAAGGCAGTGGAGGCCAATTCACTGGATGTTTTCAAGAGAGAGCTAGACATTGCTCTTAGGGCTAACGGAATCAAGGGATAAGGGGAGAAAGCAGGAACGGGGTAGTGAATGAGGATGGTCAGCCATGATCATATTGAATGGCGGTGCTGGCTCGAAGGGCCATTCCTTCTCCTGCACCTGTTTTTCTATCTCTCTAACCACTGTGTGCAGATCACTAAGATCAGGGATTTACTTTCCAGGAAAGATAAGCAGTCTAAAAGGTAGACACAAAGTGCTGGAGTACCTCAACAGGTCAGGCAGCATCGCTGGAGAATACGTAGGTGACGTTTTGGGTTGGGATCCTTGTTCAGATCCAAAACGTCACCCATCCTTTTTCTCCAGAGATGCTGCCAGACCCGCTGAGTTACTCCAGCATTTTGCGTCTGTCTTTGGTATAAACCAGCACCTGCAGTTCCTTTTTGTCACAGCAGACCGGGTTCGATCCCGACCACGGGTGCTGTCTGTATGGAGTTTGCACGTTCTCCCCGTGACCTGCGTGGGTTTTCTCCGAGATCTTCGGTTTCCTCCCACACTCCAAAGAGGTGCAGGTTTGTAGGTTAATTTGTTTTCTATAAATGCAAATTGTCCCTAGTGTGTGTAGGATAGTGTTAATGTGCGGGGATCGCTGGTCGGTGTGGACTCAGTGGGCCGAAGGGCCTGTTTCCGCGCGGAATCTCTAAAATAAACTAAAATAAACTAAACTAAACTAAACAGTTTAAATGGGTTCAGGATAGATTTGGACAGACCTGCAGAGCAGCAGGTGGGGTCAGAGAGATCTGAAAAACATGGAACATAGAACAGGAACAGCCCCCGCACGTGATCCATATCCCTCCAGTCCCTGCATATCCATGTGCCTAACTAACAGCCTCTTAAACACCACGATCGTATCCGCCTCCACCACCACCCCTGGCAGCGCGTTCCAGGCCCCTACCACCTAGGGTTGCCAACTGTCCCGTATTAAGTGGGACATCCCGTATTTTGGGCTAAATTGGTTTGTCCCCTACTGGACCGCCTTTGTCCCATATTAGGCCTGGGGGGCGCTGTAGGCCTGGACACTGTAGGCCTGGACACTGTAGGCCCGGACACTGTAGGCCCGGACACTGTAGGCCCGGACACTGTGGGCCCGGACACTGTAGGCCCGGACACTGTAGGCCTGGACACTGTAGGCCCGGACACTGTAGGCTCGGGGGCCGCTGTTGGCTTGGACATTGTAGGTCCGGACGCTGTAGGCCCGGACACTGTAGGCCCAAACACTGTAGGCCCGGACACTGTAGGCCCCGGGGGCCGCTGTAGGCCCGGACAGTGTAGGCCCCGGGGGCCGCTGTAGCCCCGGATACTGTAGGCTCGGGGGCCGCTATAGGCCCGGACACTGTAGGCTCGGGGGCCGCTGTAGGCCCGGACAGTGTAGGCTAATGGAGTGTGATCAGGGAGCTGGGTCGAGTGTGATCGCTGAATGGAGGTTGCGTAGCAACCCGCCTCCCAGCCCGGGCGGCCGCCATTTGTGGAGCGGGAGCACGTGGCCGCTGGTGACGTCACCTTTTGTCCCTTATTTGGGTGTGAGGAAGTTGTCACACCTGCCACCACCCTCTGTGTAAAAGACTCACCATGTGAATACCCATTAAACATTGCCCCTCTCATTGTAAAGCTCTGCCCTCTAATCTTTGACTTTTCCATCCTGGGATAATGGTTCTGACTGTCTACCCCATCTATGCCTCTCATAAATACCTATGATGAGCGTTTGTCAGCACTGGGCTTGTACTCGCTGGAGTCTAGAAGGATGAGGGGGGACCTCAATGAAGCGTATAGAATAGTGAAAGGCATGTAAAGAGTGGATGTGGAGAGGATGTTTCCACTAGTGGGAGAGTCTCCACTAGAGGTCACAGCCTCAGAATTAAAGGACATTCTTTTAAGAAGGAGATGAGGAGAAATTTCTTTAATCGGAGGGTGGTGAATCTGTGTGATTCATTGCCACAGGAGGCTGTGGAGGCCGAGTCAGTGGATATTTTTAAGGCAGAGATAGATTCTTGATTAGTGCGGGTATCAGAGGTTGTGGGGAGAAGGCATGAGAATGGGGTTAGGAGGGAGAGATAGATCAGCCATGATTGAATGGCGGAATAGACTTGATGGGCTGAATGGCCTAATTCAACTCCGATCACTTATGATCTGACGATAAATGTATATTCTTCTATTAGAAAAGTAAATCTTTCTCACCCTCCGTACACTGCCAAAGTATTTTATGAAGGATTGTCGCAAGATGCCTGTGGATAGGATAGAATATATCTGTGGATAGGATAGAATATATCTGTGGATAGGATAGAATATATAGATAGGTTGGGTTCTGAGGGATATGGGCCAATTATTTGCCAATGGAACTAGGCCATTATGCCAACTTGGTCAAACAACGTGGGCCGAAGGGCCTGTTTCCATGCTCTATGGCTCTATTACAAACATAGAAACATAAAAAATAGGTGCAGGAGGAGGCCATTTGGCCCTTCAAGCCAGCACCGCCATTCATTGTGATCATGGCTGATCATCCACAATCAGTAACCTGTGCCTGCCTTCTCCCCATATCCCTTGATTCCACTAGCCTCTAGAGCTCTATCTAACTCTCCTTTAAATTCATCCAGTGATTTGGCCTTCACTGCCCTCTGTGGCAGAGAATTCCACAAATTCACAACTCTCTGGGTGAAAACGTTTTTTCTCATCTCAGTTTTAAATGGCCTCCCTTTTATTCTTCGACTATGGCCCCTGGTTCTGGACTCCAACAACAGTTAACATTAACAACTATTAACAACAGTTGAAAGGCATTTGGACAAGTAGATAATTTGGAAAGGTTTAGGGGGATATGGTCCAAATGCAGGTATATGAGACTAGTTTAGATGGGCCATCTAGGTTGGAATGGATATGTTGGGCTGAAGGGCCTGTTTCCGTGCTGCTTGACTCTACCTAAACAGTAGCCAAGTCATTGGGATTCCTAGAACCTGCAATTCCGGGCCTGCAAGATTGGGTTGATAAGTAATGAAGAAATTCAGATATTCAAGACTGGATTTACCTCACGCTGCCTCGGCAAGGCCAGCAGCACAATCAAGAACCAGTCTCACCCCGGCCACTCCCTCTTCTCCCCTCTCCCATCAGGCAAAAGGTACAGAAGTGTGAAAACGCACACCTCCAGATTCAGGGACAGTTTCTTCCCAGTTGCTATCAGGCAACTGAACCATCCTACCACAACCAGAGAGCAGTGCTGAACTACTATCTACCTCATTGGTGACCCTCGGACTATCCTTGATCGGACTTTGATAGCTTTACCTTGCACTAAACGTTATTCCCTTATCATGTATCTGTACACTGTAAACGGCTCGATTGTAATCGTGTTTTGTCTTTCCGCTGACTGGTTAGCACGCAACAAAAGCTTTTCACTGTACCTCGGTACACGTGACAATAAACGACACTGAAACTGATTCGTAGAGGAGATCTGGGTGGAATTATCAGGAGCACTTCTGAGATGCATGCAGTGCCAGAGGATGGAGAAAGGTGGTGTAGGAGGTGTAGGAGGTGTCCAATGATTTCTGTTACGGGATAGATTTGATTGCTTTGTTACAAAATAATAAAAGTAATCAAAACCTGCTGGCATGTCGTGTTTTCAGAAACAATACATCCAAATGTGTATTTGGACGGGGATCACAGTAGAAATATCAGAAACATGGGAATCATTTGGCACATAGGATGGGTGAAATGTTTATTGGGGATCAATATTTAGCCTTGCATTTTTTAGACTTTAGCAATACAACGCGGAAACAGGCCCTTTGGCCCACGGAGTCCACGCCCACCTGCGATCACCCCATACATTAGATGCATTAGAGAGAGGGAGAGGGAGAGGGAGAGAGAGAGAGAGAGAGGGAGAGGGAGAGGGAGAGGGAGAGGGAGAGAGAGAGAGAGAGAGAGAGAGAGAGAGAGAGAGAGGGAGAGAGAGAGAGAGAGAGAGAGAGAGAGAGAGAGAGAGAGAGAGAGAGAGAGAGATGGAGTTTACTTCTTTAGATTAGTTTAGATTAGTTTAGTTTAGAGATACAGCGCAGAAACAGGCCCTTCGGCCCTTAGTGTCCGCACCAACCAGCGATCCCCGCACACTAACACTACCCATCACACACTAGGGACAACTTTACATTGATACCAAGCCATTTGCCCAGGGAGAAGGGACTTTAATCCAGATGAAAGCATCTCAATGCAAAATGTTCACATGTTATAGGAGGAGAATTAGGCCATTCGGCCCATCGGGTCTACTCCGCCCTTCAATCCTAGTTGATCATGATCATGAAGACGCTTGCCTTCAATGGTCGGGACATTGAGTATAGAATCAGGACGTCATATTGCATCTCCACAGGACTTTGGTCAGGCTGCATTTGGAGTATTCTGTGCAGTTGTGATCGCCCCAGAACAGGAAAGGTTTGAAGGCTTTGGAGAGGAGGTTTACCAGAATGAATTGGGAGGTTTTAGTTACGGGGAGAGGTTGGACAGACTTGGATTGTTGTCCCTGGAACACCAGATGTTGAGTGGAGACCTGGTAGAAGGATTTCAAATGATGAGAGGCATAGACGGGGTAGACAGTCAGAACCTTTTTCCCACGGTGGAAATATGAAAGCCGTGAGAGCCAGCCCACCGTGTCCGCGCCGACCAGCGATCCCCGCACACTAGCACTATCCTACACACGCTGGGGGCAATCTTACATTTATACCAAGCCAATTATCCAACAAACCTGCACGTCTTTAGAGTATGGGAAGAAACCGGAGCACCCGGAGAAAACCCACGCAGTCACGGACAGCACCTGTAGTTAGGATGGGACCTGGGTCTCAGGAGCTGTGAGGCAGCAACTCTACTGCTGCACCACCGTGCCGGCCCGCTTTAGACTTGCATTCCTCATTACACAATTTGTTCTCAAAGCTGTGGAGTTTCTCAACCCTTTCACTCTTTCGAATTTTACAGATTTTTGATATCTCGCTGTTTTAATGGAAAATGTCCCAGTGTTTACGTGAAGTGCAGCCGCAGTGACAGAAATACATTCCAACACAGAGACGTTCATGGAAAAACTGACTATTTAAAATTAATCTCAGAAATAATTTGAAGCCCTAAAATGTCTGGACTTAGATCATTATTTCTATTTCTGGTCACCATGGTTACCCATGCTCTCAAGCTCGCAGTATAAATACAATTAATTAAATGACGGGTTTCTAATGGTGTAGTCTTGTTTTGTATCTCTGTATCTCAAGTTTGCCTTTCTGCCGTGATGTACATGTAAGATGTAGGGTGAAATGGTGGCGCAGCGGTAGAGTTGCTGCCTTACAGTGCTTGCAGCACCGGAGACCCGGGTTCGATCCCGACTGCGGGCGCTGTCTGTACAGAGTTTGTACGTTTGTACAATTCTTGCTATTGAGGGCGTGCAGCGTAGGTTCACTAGGTTGATTCCCGGAATGGCGGGACTGTCGTATGTTGAAAGGCTGGAGCAATTAGGCTTGTATACACTGGAATTTAGAAGGATGAGGGGGGATCTTATTGAAACATATAAGATAATTAGGGGATTGGACACATTAGAGGCAGGAAACATGTTCCCAATGTTGGGGGAGTCCAGAACAAGGGGCCACAGTTTAAGAATAAGGGGTAGGCCATTTAGAACGGAGATGAGGAAGAACTTTTTCAGTCAGAGAGTGGTGAAGGTGTGGAATTCTCTGCCTCAGAAGGCAGTGGAGGCCAGTTCGTTGGATGCTTTCAAGAGAGAGCTGGATAGAGCTCTTAAGGATAGCGGAGTGATGGGGTATGGGGAGAAGGCAGGAACGGGGTACTGATTGAGAGTGATCAGCCATGATCGCATTGAATGGCGGTGCTGGCTCGAAGGGCTGAATGGCCTACTCCTGCACCTATTGTCTATTGTCTATTGTCTATTGTCCCCGTGACCTGCGTGGAATTTTTCCAAGATCTTCAGTTTCTTCCCTTCAGTTTGTTGGATAATTGGCTTGGTGTACGTGTAAATTGTCCCTAGTATGTGTCGGGTAGTGTTAATGTGCGGGGATCACTGGTCAGTGTGGACTCGGTGAGCCAAAGGGTCTGTTTCCACGCTGTATCTCTGAACCAAACTAAACTAAAAGTAGCTGTATACATCTTTAATCCAGATGAAAACATCTCGATGCAAAATGTGCACAAGTTATTGGAGTAGAATTAGGCCATTCGGCCCATCAAGTCTACCCTGCCCTTCAATTTTAGCTGATCATGATCATGAAGACACTTGCCCTCAATGGTCGGGACATTGAGTATAGAATCAGGACGTCGTGTTGCAGCTCCACAGCACTTTGGTCTGGCTGCATTTGGAGTATTGCGTGCAGTTCTTATTGCCCCAGAACAGGAAAGGTTTGAAGGCTTTGGAGAGGGAGCAGAGGAGGTTTACCAGAATGAATTAGGTTTTAGTTACAGGGAGAGGTTGGACAGACTTGGATTGTTGTCCCTGGAACACCAGATGTTGAGGGGAGACCTGATAGAAGTATTTCAAATGATGAGAGGCATAGACGGGGTAGACAGTCAGAACCTTTACCCAGGATGGAAATATCAAAGACTAGAGAGCATTACTTTAAGGGCAAAATTTAAATGAGATGTGCATAGCAAGTTTTATACACAGAGGATGGTGGTAGGATTTCCAACTGTCCCATATTAGCCGGGACATCCTGTATCTTGGTCTAAATTGGTTTGTCCCATACAGGGCCGCCCTTGTCCCGTATTAGGCCCAGGGGGCACTGTCGGCCCGGACACTGTAGGCCCGGACACTGTAGGCCCGGACACTGTAGGCCCGGACACTGTTGGCCCGGACACTGTAGGCCCGGACACTGTAGGCCCGGACAGTGTAGGTCCGGACGCTGTAGGTCTGGACATTGTAGGTCCTGACAGTGTAGGCCCAGACAGTGTAGGTCCAGACAGTGTAGGCCCGGACAGTGTAGGTCCAGACAGTGTAGGCCCGGGCAGTGTAGGCCCGGAGGCCCGGCGGCCCGGGCACCGTCTAGCAGAGGTTGCATAGCAACCTGCCTCCCGACCCGGGCGGCCGCCATTGGTGGAGCGGGAACACGTGGTTGCTGGCTGGGTGAGGTCACATGGGGCGCGGGGCGGTGACGTCACCTTGTCCCTATTTGGGAGTGAGATAGTTGGCACCCCCTCGTGGGTGCCTGGAACATGCTGCCAGGGGCATTGGTGGAAACAGATACGACAGTGGCGTGCAAAAGACTTTTGGATGGGCACGTGGATATGTGGGGAATTGGATAATGTGCAGGCTGGTATGAGTTGGTCTTGGCATTATGTGCGGCATGGACATTGTGGGCAGAAGGGCCTGTGCTGTACTATTGTGAGTTATATGTTCTATGTATGCTCTCCACAGATGCTGCCTGACAAGAGGGCTCCCCCAGCAGTTAGTTACTCCAGCATCTGCAATCTTCCACATCCGTGTACAAGGAGCAATGTCTACTGTTCTGTTCATCATTTTGTGACAGGGATGGGGAGGCTTTGGAGAGGGTGTGAAGTACGTTCCACATGACGGTTCCTGGGTTAGAGTTAGCTCGAAGGAGAGTTTCGACAAACCTGAGGAAATGGTAACAGGAAGGATCTGCAGATGCTGCTTTACACTGAAGATAGACACAAAATGCTGGAGTAACTCAGCGGGACAGGCAGCATCTCCGGATAGAAGTAACGGGTGACGTTTGGGGTTGAGACCCTTCTGAGAGTCAGGGGAGAGGGAAACTAGAGATATGGAAGGGTAAGGTGTGAAAACTAGAGATCAAAGGGGACGCTGTTCAAGAGAAATGTGGAATGGTTCATTGTTAGCTAGGGGAAGGTGACAACGAGGCATGCAATGTAATATTGAGGCTGCCCCTCAGATTCCTGTTAAATCTTTCCCCCTTCCCCCTTCACCTTGAACCTATGTCCTCTGGTCCTCGATTCCCTTACTCTGGGCAAGAGATTCTGTGCGTCTACCTAATCTGTTCCTCTCATCTGATTTTATACAAAAATCTGGAGAGACTGGACAGGTTGGGTTTGTTTTCCATGAAGTGGACGAAACGTCCACTGGGCGTCACGGTGGCGCAGCGGTAGAGTTGCTGCCTTACAGCGAATGCAGCGCCGGAGACCCGGGTTCCATCCCGACTGTACGGAGTTTGTACGTTCTCCCCGTGACCTGCGTGGGTTTTCTCCGAGATCTTCGGTTTCCTCCCACACTCCAAAGACGTGCAGGTTTGTAGGTTAATTGGCTTGGTAAATATAAAAATTTGTCCCCTGTGGGTGTAGGATAGTGTTAGTGTGCGGGGATCGCTGGTCGGCGCAGACCCGGTGGGCTGAAGGGCCTGTTTCCGCGCTGTATCTCTAAACCCAGGGGAATCTGATGGAAGCAATCAAAGCCACACATTAGATGGATGGAGAGAAATATTTCCTCATGATGGAGGCATCTGATATGAATTGTAGCCCGCGGTGTGAATCGTGGCTCGGTGTCGAACACACATGCGTTCTCAATCAGAAGAGTGTCAGGTCCAGTCTCAATCTGCTGAAGATGGTAAGAAGCTGGATCAAGCTTCCAGTAGAGGTTTGAAAACAAAATCTTATGGGGTTTAATCCAAGCAAGTGTAAAGCCTTGCACTTTAGGAGGTCAAATAAGTCTAGGCGGTAAGGATAGAGTTAACAGCAAGACTCTTTAACATTATTGATGCAAGAAGAATATTGGGGTGCAAGATAGTCGGAACACAAATAGATAGAGGGTAGACACAAAATGCTGGAGTAACTCAGCGGGTCAGGCAGCATCTCGGGAAAGAAGGAATGGGTGACGTTTTGGGTCGAGACACTTCTTCAGACTGAAGAAAAAATAATTTTATTATTAAAAAAATATTTTAAAAATATTTTTAAAATATTTTTAAAATTATTAAAAAAAATAATTTTAAACGTGGTTAAGTGGATTTTTGTGAGAAGTGTGTGGGCATTCTTTGAAAATGTACGGGAGTTGCATATCTGGTTTCTGGGTTGCATATCTGGGTTGGGAGCACACTTTAAATGTAATGGCTGATGGCCATAAACATCGCAAAATTCCCACGCTTACCTGACCGTCAAACTGTCACCTCCAATCTACCTGTCAAATGTCCTGACGGTAAATAAAATGGTTAAACACAAGCATTTTATGGTATTTTGAAATGACTTTACTTATTTTAATATAATGTGCTTCTAAATGCATCTTAAGAGAACCTATCAAACCTGGGGATAGCAGGCGACAGCGACCGCAATAAGCTACGATACCTGGCGACAAGCCAGCTGTCCCGAGAAATTTCACTCCGGTTGATTTCTCAGCGACGCGCTGAGATCCACTACGATTCTTGGAAGACTCCTCACGATCATGCCCGCGACACCCAGCGAACTGTCGGCGACAGCCTAGTCGGCGACAGCCTAAAGTGGGACAGGCCCTTTAGAGACACAGCGCGGAAACAGGCCCTTTGGCCACCGAGTCCCCACCGGCCAGTGATCCCCGCATACTAACACTGCCCTACACAAGTTGGGAAAAATGTGGGCTGCCTGACCTGCTGAGTTACTCCAGCATTTTATGGGCACATATATATGTATGCATATATATTGCATATATATTGCATATATATGCATGTTTATATGTTAATTGTCCCTAGTGTGTGTAGGATAGTGTTAGTGTGCGGGGATCGCTGGTCGGCACGGACTCGGTGGGCCGAAGGGCCTGTTTCTGTGGTGTATCTCTAAGCTAAATTAAATTTCATTGGCTCACAGTGAATGGACTGCCATTGGGATGGCTGAGCGAGCCATGTAGTTGGAGCAGTGACTGAACGTAGTCTTCAGCAAGTGACCAACGACTGTAAACAACAAGCTCAACAGAGTACTGGCTGCAATGGAAGGCAGACTGGCTGTGAGCCTGCCAGCACTTGCACTCAACTGCTCGCAGAGACCAAATGAAATGCAGTGGAGATTTGTGAGACAGACACAGAATGCTGGAGTAACTCAGCGGGACAGGCAGCATCTCTGGAGAGTAGGAATGGGTGACGTTTCGGGTCAAGACCCGAAGGCCTAATGGGCGAATGGCCTAATTCTGCTCCTAGAACCTATGAACAAAATGCCAAGTAAAACTACTCTCTACTGCTTGTATCATAAGGTCATGCGATAGGAACAGAATTAGGCCATTCGGCCCATCAAGTCTACTCACCTTTCAATCATGGCCTATCTATCTTTCCCACTCAACCCCATTCTCCAGCCTTCTCCCCATAACCTCTGAGGGAAAGATAATCAAGAATCTATCTCTGCCTTAAAAGTATCCACTGACTTGGCCTCCTTTGTCTTCTGTGGCAAATAATTCGACAGATTCACCACCCTCTGACTAAAGAAATTCCTCCTCCTTCCTAAAGGAACGTCCTTTAACTCTGAGGCTGCGACCTCTAGTCCTAGACTCTCCCACTAGTGGAAACATCCTCTCCACATCCACTCTATCCAGGCCGCTCACTATTCGGTACGTTTCAATGAGGTCCCCCCTCATTCTTCTAAACTCCAGCGAATACAGGCCCAGTGCCGACAAAAGCTCATCATATATTATATGACCCTCCATCAACTAACATGGCTGCAATTAGGCGGTCACGGTGGCGCAGCGGTAGAGTTGCTGCCTTACAGCGAATGCAGCACCGGAGACCCGGGTTCCATCCTGACTACGGGCGCTGTCTGTACGGGGTTTGTACGTTCTCCCCGTGACCTGCGTGGGTTTTCTCCGAGATCTTCGGTTTCCTCCCACACTCCAAAGAAGTGCAGGTTTGTAGGTTAATTGGCTTGGTAAATGTAAAAATTGTCCCTGGTGGGTGTAGGATAGTGTTAGTGTGCGGGGATCGCTGGTCGGCGCGGACCCGGTGGGCCGAAGGGCCTGTTTCCGCGCTGTATCTCTAAACTAAACCAAACTAAACTATTGAACAATGCCATCAGTCACGTTTCCTAACTCTTTCCCCATTGCCCCCAACATCAAGTACCTCTCCAGCCCCCTTCTGAAAGTTAGATACAAAATGCCGGAGTAACTCAGCGGGTCAAGATTCAAGAGACAAGAGTGTTATATTGTCGTGTGTTCCAGAACCGGGGGCCACACAGTCCAAGAATAAAGGGGAGGCCATTTAAAACTGAGGTGAGGAAAAACGTTTTCACCCAGAGAGCTGTGAATTTGTGGAATTCTCTGCCACAGAGGGCAGTGGAGGCCAAATCACTGGATGAATTTAAAAGAGAGTTAGATAGAGCTCTAGGGGCTAGCGGAATCAAGGGATATGGGGAGAAGGCAGGCACGGGTTACTGATTGTGGGTGAGCAGCCATGATCACAATGAATGGCGGTGCTGGCTCGAAGGGCCGAATGGCCTCCTCCTGCACCTATTTTCTATGTTTCTATGTGTCCCAGATAGAACAATGAAATTCTTACTTGCTGCAGCACAACAGAATATGGTCAGGCAGCATCTCTGGAGAAAAGGAATAGGTTTAACCCAGACTCGCTACCACAGCCATGTGTGTTTTCTTGGCCTGCCTGCGCCTACGTTTTTGCATTTCTTTCATTTATTTGTTCTATATCTCTCTATATCACCGTCTATATACTTTGTAGCTTTGTAAGCTCCCTTTATGTGCGTACCTTGTGTATGCAAGCAAAGGTTCTAGGAGCAGAATGTGATATGTGACAATAGAATATTCATAAAGTATTCATTCATTCATTCATTCATTCATTCATTCATTCATTCATTCATTCATTCATTCACTCATATATCTCTCGTGTCCCGTTCCCCTGACTCTCAGTCTGAAGAAGGGTCCTGACACGAAACGTCACCCATTCCTTTTCTCCACAGATGCTGCCTGTCCCGCTGAGTTACTCCAGCACTCTGTGAAACGTCACCTATCCATGTTCTCCACAGATGCTGCCTGACCCGCTGAGTTACTCCAGCACTCTGTGAAACGTCACCTCTCCATGTTCTCCACAGATGCTGCCTGACCCGCTGAGTTACTCCAGCACTCTGCACCCCTTCTGAAAGCCTTCTGTTTCAACCTCACCTAAGGCAAGAAGATTCAGATCAAATCCAGTCTCTTCATAAAAAAGTTCCCCCTTGTCTCAATAGACAATAGACAATAGACAATAGGTGCAGGAGTAGGCCATTCAGCCCTTCGTGCCAGCACCGCCATTCAATGCGATCATGGCTGATCACTCTCAATCAGTATCCCGTTCCTGCCTTCTCCCCATACCCCCTCACTCCACTATCCTTAAGAGCTCTATCCAGCTCTCTCTTGAAAGCATCCAACGAACTGGCCTCCACTGCCTTCTGAGGCAGAGAATTCCACACCTTCACCACTCTCTGACTGAAAAAGTTCTTCCTCATCTCCGTTCTCACGGCCATCGTCTGTGTACTCATCAAATCATTGTTTGCGCGCAGCGGTAGAGTTGCTGCCTCACAGCGCCGGAGACCCGGGTTCGATCCCGACTACAGGTGCTGTCTGTACGGAGTTTGTACGTTCTCCCCGTGACCTGCGTGGGTTTTCTCCGGGTGCTCTGATCTCCTCCCACACTCCAAAGACGTTCAGGTTTGTGGTTAATTGGCTTGGTGTTTGTGTAAATTGTCCCGAGTGTGGCCACGTGGATAGGATAACGCTAATGTTCGGGGATCGCTGGTCGGTCCGGACTCGGTGGGCTGAAGGGCCTGTTTCCGCGCTGTATCTCTAAACTAAACTAACTGGGCACAACACTCTATCTTTCTAAACAAAGTGTAGCTGCAACCCACACTCTTGGAACGATTGCAGAAAATCTTTTCTCCAACCCTTTCTGAGATATTCACATTCTTCCTAAAGATACATGAACTGAGCTGATGCAAAGCTCAGGGTTGAGGCTTAGTGTGTGATTGTCGTGTGTCCAGCGACCAGCGATCCCTGCACATTAACACTATCCTACACACATTAGGGACAATTTACAAATGTTACAATTAACCAAAAACCTGCACGTCCTTGGAGTGTGGGAGGAAACCGGTGCACCCGGAGAAAACCCACGCAGGTCATGGGGAGAACGTACAAACTCCGTACAGACAGCACCCGTAGTCAGGATCGAACCAGGGTCTCTGGTGTTGTGAGGCAGCAACTCTACCGCTGCGCCACCGTGTGTATTCTGTATGATATTCTGTAAACAGAATAATCCCAGTTTCCCAGTCTTCCACATCACTAAACTTTCTCAACTCAACCACAATTAGTATCCAATGTCTAACTTGACATTGTTCCAAAGAGCGGCAGCCAGATATGGCCACATTAATCTCGCTGAGTTCTAAACTGCATGCTAGAGCGTTTTTCAAGACTTTCATTGTACCGGCACCTCACTACACATGTGCACAGACCAAAAACCCAAAGTGACTTGAGTTAACATCGTGGTTATTATCTATTAACAGAATTTTAATTAAATACTCGACCAAGTGGACCCATTGGGCCCAAACCTCTCCTGTATTGGTGCAGCACCCTCTCCCCCCCCCCCTACCTCCTTCCCCCCCTCCACCTCCCCTTCCTTCCTTCCTTCCCTCCCTCCCTCCTCCCCCTCCCTCCTCCCCTCCTCCCCTCCCTCCCTCCCTCCCTCCCTCCCTCCCTCCCTCCCTCCCTCCCTCCCTCCCTCCCTCCCTCCCTCCCTCCCTCCCTCCCTCCCTCCCTCCCTCCCTCCCTCCCTCCCTCCCTCCCTCCCTCCCTCCCTCCCTCCCTCCCTCCCTCCCTCCCTCCCTCCCTCCCTCCCTCCCTCCCTCCCTCCCTCCCTCCCTCCCTCCCTCCCTCCCTCCCTCCCTCTCCCCCTCCCATCTCCCTCCCTCCCTCCCTCCCTCCCTCCCTCGCTCCTCCTCCCTCCTCCCCTTACCCCTCCCCTCCCCTCCCCCCTCCACCCCCCTCCCCCTCCTCCTTCCCCTCCCTCCTTCCCCTCCCTCCTTCCCCTCCCCCCTTCCCCTCCCCCCCACTCCATCCCCCTCACCCCACCTTATCCCCCCCCCCCTCCCTCCCAAGGAGATAGATTTAAACTTTAAAATGTGAATAACTTTAAAAATATATCACCGATTTCAATGAAGCTTCTCCCATTAGCACCAAAGGGACGACGGTGAGTAAGGTGGGCCTAAAATTGTCACGCTGTCGTGTACCGTTTTGGCTGTAGTTCAGGAACAAACAAACAAACAAACGAGAGTTTTAGTATATAGATGTTGACACGTTATGTTTGGTCTTGGTAATCCGTGGCTTAGTTCAATGATTTCAGTGGTTAATGATCAATGGTGCTCTATTGTCACATGTGCAAACGCAAAGTGAAAGTCCTTTTTTGGCTGAAGATAGACACAAAACGCTGGAGTAACTCAGCGGGACAGGCAGCATCTCTGGAGAGAAGGAATGGGTGATGTTTCGGGTCGGGACCCTTCTTTTTTTGCATAGAGTTCAGTAAAGTCTTGCCGTACCTAAACACAAGCCCTGATTAGCCAAGGGTGCAGAAATCATCCACTGAGAACAAAAGCAAGAGACGCCATGTTTTGGTGCCACTTCCGAAGTCCAGTCCCCTTCGGATCTATACTTACATAGATACATAGACAGTAGGTGCAGGAGGAGGCCATTCAGCCCGTTGAGCCAGCACCACCATTCAATATGATCATGGCTGATCATCCACAATCAGTACCCCGTTCCTGCCTTCTCCCCTACCCCTTGATTCCGCTAGCCCTAGGTCTAGGTTTAGGTCTTATCTACTCCAGGTCTAATGAGTGGTGCAAGCTGTGGGTTTTCAAGCGGTTCTTTGGAATTCAGCAGTGAAGCTGAAGCAAGATGTGAGCCAGAACCCACAGATAAACCATCCAGCTCTTTCCAACCGTGGAAAGGCACACAGCCAACTTTGGGAGGTTCGGAGAGTTACGACACCCAAGCCCCTTGAAGCTCTGCCCCTTCAAGTCAGCGTGAGGCCCATTGTGCCTTTAGAGAGAGGCCAGTGTCAAGATTCAGGAGCGTTTCATTGTCATGTGTACCAGATAGAACAATGAGATTCTTACTTCAGTAGGAGAGTTCTCAGCCTCAGAGTGGAATTCTCAGCCTCAGAAGGCAGTGGAGGCCAATTCTCTGAATGCATTGAAGAGAGAGCTAGATAGAGCTCTTAAGGATAGCGGAGTCAGGGGGTATGGGGAGAAGGCAGGAACGGGGTACTGATTGACAATGATCTGCCATGATCACATTGAATGGTGGTGCTGGCTCGAAGGGCCGAATGGCCTACTCCTGCACCTATTGTCTTTTGTCTATTGTCTATTGTCTATTGTCTAATACAATATGTAAACATAGTGCACTATAAACAATATAATCAACGAGAGAGAAAACAAAGTTCAGTGTGTGTATATATACACAAACTCACAAATGCACATATATATAGATCACACACACACATACATATATATATGATCTATATATATGTGCATATATGTGTAAATATATACACACACTGAACTTTGTTTTCTCTCTCGTTGATTATATTGTTTATAGTGCACTATGTTTACATATTGTATTAGACAATAGACAATAGACAATAGACAAAAGACAATAGGTGCAGGAGTAGGCCATTCGGCCCTTCGAGCCAGCACCACCATTCAATGTGATCATGGCAGATCATTGTCAATCAGTAAGAACTGCAGATTGTGGTTTAAATCGAAGATGGACACAAAAAGCTGGAGTAACTCAGCGGGTCAGGCAGCATCTCGGGAGAGAAGGAATGGGTGACGTTTTGGGTCGAGAGGGAAGAGGGGCTTCCGGGGGAGTGTGAGAGGAGACGGGAGACGAGGTGATCACCGTGCGGTGAGGACTCCTCCACGTAGAAACAGGCGCGGAGGCGGAGGCGAGGGATGGAAAGTTCCACGTCGTGGCGGGCCTGGAACTTGTTGAGGTGGGAGTGGAGGGAACGAAAGTGAGGCTTCACGCACACACACGTAGACACACACAAAAACGAGCAACAATCGTGCAGTAACAACAAGAATAGTCTATGTGGTTCAGATCGTGTTTGAGTGCAGTGGAGGATGTGGGTGAATGACAACAGGATCAGCAGGGGGTCGAACAGTTCCGCTACGGTCCACATCTAAGAACTATTTCAACAGATTTAAAAATTCAATGCAAGGTTGGATGAGGACCCGTGTTGAAATGTTTCTATTTCACAAGTCCTTCATTTCTATAATGGCACTCACATGCCAGAGAATCTAAGGGGCCTGTCTCACTTAGGCCTTTTTTTAGGCGACTGCTGGTGACTGTCATAGTCGTAGCAGGTCGCTGAAACACTGGCGACTGGACCCCCCCACTACAACAATGTCTACGACAAGCTACAACAACCCACCACCTAGTCGACGTCAAGCTACGGCAAGCGACCGACAACCGGCGACCCAATCGTCACGACTTAGGACGTCCACCTACGACCGCACAGGCGGCAACCTACGACCGCACAGGCGACAACCTACGACAACCGAAGTCAACCCACGTCTACCTGCGACAAGCTACGACAAGCTACGACCGTGTTGGCGACAACTGAAGACAATTCACGCCATTTTCCCCTCCGGTTTTGACGCCGGTACCTGTCGCCGGGTGACATAGGTTGACGTAGGTCGTCGCCAATGGAATTCACCGAAGTCAGCACCGGCGACAACCTACGTCACCTGGCGACAACCTGGCGACAACCTACGACAGCGCCCCCGTCAGGAGACGTCAAGCTACCATCATTGGCGTCAAACCAACAGGCGCCGAAAATGTTTAAACATTTCAAAATCCAGCGGCGACCAGAAAAACGCTGCGACTCTTTGGAGACGACTCACGGCCGTACAGGCCTCACCCCGGCAACCGTGTGGGACAGCATCGTCGTCTGTAGTCGCCTAAACATCGCCTGAGTGGGACAGGGGTTTAAGCCTGTTCGGTAAGGCGCTATCTCGAAGGAGTTCAGCGGCAGCCAGCTGGTGAACAAGTTCTCCCTTCAAGCCAGCTGGTCATAAGGGCATAGATGGTAGGAGCAGAATTAGGCCATTCGGCCCATCAAGTCTACTCCGCCGTTCAATCATGGTTCAATCTCTCCCTCCTAACCCCATTCTCCTGCCTTCTCCCCATAATCCCTGACACCCGTACAAATCAAGAATCTATCAATCTATGCCTTAAAAATATCCACTGACTTGGCCTCCACAGCCTTCTCTGGCAAGAAATCCACAGATTCACCACCCTCTGACTAAAGAAATTCCTCCTCATCTCCTTCCTAAAGGTACGTCCTTTAATTCTGAAGCTGTGACCTCTAGTCCTAGATTCTCCCACTAGTGGAAACATCCTCTCCACATCCACTTTATCCAAGCCTTTCACTATTCGAGGTGAAGATGCCTGCGAGAATGATCGTGTAACAGTCTGACGTAGTTTAGTTTAGTTTAGAGGTACAGTGTTAAAACAGGCCCTTCAGCCCATCAAGTCCACGCCGACTATTGATTACAACTTCACTAGCACTATCCTACACACACTAGGAACTATTTACAATTTTTAACGAAGCCAATTAACCACAAACCTGTACGTCTTTGGAGTGTGGGAGAAAACCGAAGATCTCGGAGAAAACCCACGCAGGTCACAGGGAGAACGTACAAACTCCGTACAGACAGCAGCTGTGGTCAGGATTGAACCCGGGTCTCCGGCGCTGTGAGGCAGCAACTCTACCGCTGCACCACCTTCATGGAAGGAGAGCTGGAGTTTTTTCCATCAGGGGTCAGCAGCCAGTTATAAAACTTTGGAGCAATTCAGCAGGTCAGGCAGCATCCGTGATGGGAAATGGACAGGGATCGGGATTTAGGAAGGGTCTCGCCACAAACCTTGAAGGAAAGAAAACTCTAGATGCTGGTTTAAGTCACCGCCCCGCGCCTCACGTGACCTCACCCAGCCAGCGGCCACGTGCTCCCGCTCCACCAATGGCAGTGATGTCACCCTTTGTCCCGTATTTGGGAGTGAGGAAGTTGGCAACCCTATTGTTTAGCCCCATGGCATGGCCCCAACAGCCAAACTCCAGATCCTTTGCCAACTGTTCCAATGCCAGTATTGGAAAACTAAAAGTTTTCAAGAAGAAACAGATAAATCAAACATTCCAGGATTAAATCAAATCAAGTTTGGGTTTTCTTCAGCCAACTGTCTCGGCCAAACTTAAGTAGAGAGAGTGTGGCTGGACTTATTTTTAAGTCAATTTATGTTATTTGATCCTTAGGTTTGGTTTAAGTTTATTATTGTTAAGTGTAGATCATAAGGTCAAAAGAGGTAGTTGCAGAATTAGGCCATTTGGCCCACGGTGAGAAGGCGGGAGAATGGGGTTAGGAGGGAGAGATAGATCGGCCATGATTGAATGGGGGAGTAGACATGATGGGCCGAATGGCCTAATTCTGCTCCTATCACATGACCTTCTGACTACTGAACACAGATACGATCCTTACAATTGAGTTTGTGGTACTTTACAATGTGGTAATTTCTAATCTTGATAACATAGTGGTTAATTTCAATGAGCAAAGAGCCAAAATTGATCCATAGAACATGTAGGAAGGAACCCCAGACACTGGTTTAAACCAAAGATAGACACGCAATGCTGGGACAGGCAGCATCTCTGGAGGAAAAGAATGGGTGACGTTTCGGGTCGAGACCCTTCTTCAGAAACGTCACCCATTCCTTTTCTCCAGAGATGCTGCCTGTCCCGCTGAGTTACTCCAGCATTTTGTGTCTATCTTTGGATCCGTAGTATTGCAGGAGCTGATAGAGACCAGATCCAATTTGGGGGCAATAAATATACTGTGAGAGTCAGGAGGTCATAATGCAGCTTTATATGACTTTGTTTTGGTTACATCATAAGTCCATAAGTGATAGGAGCAGAATTGGGCCATTCGGCCCATCATGACTACTCACCCATTTAATCATGGCCGATCTATCTCTCCCTCCTAACCCCATTCTCCCGCCTTCTCCCCTTGGGCCGAATGGCCTAATTCTGCTCCTATCTCTTATGACCTTATGATCTGCACTTTACAATAATAAACGTAAACCATGCCTAAGAATGAAATAACATAAATTGACTTTAAAAGACGTCCAGCCACACTCTCTCTACTGAGGTTTGACCGAGACAACCGGCTGAAGAAAACACAAACTTCACTTGATTTAATCCTAGAATGTTTGATTTGTCTGTTTCTTCTTCATTCTTCTAGTTTTCCTCCCTCCGTCCCCACGTTTGGAGTATGATGTGCTTTTCTGGTCGGCCCGACATGCCGAGCGAGGATGTCGAGGCTTTGTGGAGAGTGTAGGAGGGTTGCTGCTTGGATTAGAGGGGATTAGCCACAAGAGGAGGTTGGACAAAACATGGACTGCTTTCTCCAGAGTGTCGGAGGAGTGAGGGGAGACTTGATTGGAGAGGCACGTTAAGAGACGAGTAGATGGGGTCGACAGTCAGAAACCTTTTAACAGGTTGGAAATGTCAAAGATTAGAGAGCATAGCTTTAAGGCGAAAGGGGGCAAAGCTTAAAGGGGATGTGAGGGGCAAGTTCTTTACACAGAGTGTGGTGGGTGCCTGGAAAGCAGATTAGTTCCAGGCAGATAGGTTTTAAGAGGCATTTAGACAGGCAAAATGATATGCATGGAACCGTGGGATCTGGATCACGTTGCAGGGAGAGAGGATCAGATTGGATCACGTGAAGGGAGATGAGTTTAGTTTAGCTGGGCATCATGTTCAGCATAGATGTTGTGGGTATGAAGGGGCTGTTCATGTACTGTACTGTTCTACGTTCTGTGTCCTGTGTCACCCGACAATTAAAGCAAGTTGAGTATATTGTTGCATGCACAGGCACAGTGAGCTACATTACAGTGAACGTTGTGCTTGCAGCAGCATTACAGGCACACGCACTCAGACACACATCACAGCATGGTTTGGGAACAGCTCCATCCAAGACCGCAAGAAATTGCAGCGAACTGTGGACACAGCCCAGACCATCACACAAACCAACCTCCCTTCCATCGACTCCATCTACACCTCACGCTGCCTCGGCAAGGCCAGCAGCACAATCAAGGACCAGTCTCACCCCGGCCACTCCCTCTTCTCCCCTCTCCCATCGGGCAAAAGGTACAGAAGTGTGAAAACGCACACCTCCAGATTCAGGGACAGTTTCTTCCCAGCTGTTATCAGGCAACTGAACCATCCTACCACAACCAGAGAGCAGTGCTGAACTACTATCTACCTCATTGGTGACCCTCGGACTATCCTTGATCGGACTTTGCTGGCTTTACCTTGCACTAAACGTTATTCCCTTATCATGTATTCATACACTGTAAATGGATTGATTATAATCATGTATTGTCTTTCCGCTGACTAGTTAACACGCAACAAAAGCTTTTCACTGTACCTCGGTACACGTGACAATAAACTAAACTGAAACACAGAAACTCAAATTGCACATGAATTGCACATTAAACCTGCAAGCTGAAAGAAAGGACTGTGCAGAACACAAGACATTATTCCAAAAGACAATTAGAAACAACATTAGCGATTACTGCTCCAATTGTTTGTGGAATTCTCTGCCTCAGAGGGCAGTGGAGGCCAATTCTCTGAATACATTCAAGAGAGAGCTAGATTGAGCTCTTAAGGATAGCGGAGTCAGGGGGTATGGGGAGAAGGCAGGAACGGGGTACTGATTGAGAATGATCAGCCATGATCACATTGAATGGCGGTGCTGGCTCGAAGGGCCGAATGGCCTACTCCTGCACCTATTGTCTATTGTTTGTTGGAGTAACTCAGCGGTTCAGGCAGCATCTCTGGAGAGAAGGAATGGGTGACGTTTCAGGTCGAGACCCTTCTTCAGACTGATGCGGACACAAGCTCTTCGGCCCACCAAGTCCTGGCCGACCAGTGATCCCCACACATTAACACTATCCTACACACACCAGGATCAATGTTTGCATTTACACCAAGCCAATTAACCTAGAAACCTGCACGTCTTTGTAGTGTGGGAGGAAACCACAGAATTCGGAGAAAACCCACGCGGTCACGGGGAGAACGTACAAACTCCGTACAGACAGCGCCCATAGTCGGGTTCGAACCTGGGTCTCCGGCGCTGTAAGCGCTGTAAGGCAGCAGCTCTACCGCTGCGCCACCGTGACGCCCTTCTTATAATTATAAATGGTAAAAATGTAAACGTTTTTTTTGAAAAAAGTTTTCAATAAAACTTTGGGCCAATTTTCGCTGTCAAGCTAAGTCTGGGGCTATTGGCAATTGGCCTTGTTATTCCCCACGTGCATTTGGTGAGAGATGCGAAACAATGTAAACTACAAATCTCTGAAGGAGTCAGACCAAATGGCATCATAAAGAAAACACGGTCTCACTCTCGTCTCCCCTGTGATACACAATCAATGCTCTGCAGCTATTTCTGTTCGAGTGTTTGTGAACTTAACTTACTTGCCTCTCAGCGAGCGTAAGTAATATTAAGCATTTGTTTACTTTTAATGACATGCTAAGTTTAAATAATTGCCAGAGGCTATTTGGGACTGAGCTATGTTTTTGCTCATATTTGATTTACACTCTTTGTTTTAAGATGCAATATTTTTAATGTGCAATTTATTTCCAACTTTATTTCTCATCCCGCACACAATTTGACATTGAACACAATCTTTAAGATTCATTCGAAGATGGGCTCAAAAAGCTGGAGTAACTCAGCGGGTCAGACAGCATCTTTTGGGGAAAGGGAGCAGGTGACATTTCAGATCGAGACCCCTCTTCAAATTCATCCCATTCTTTGTCCATTTCCTAGTCAGGAGATTAATTGCCCTCCTGTGGACAGAGTGGATGGAAAATCAGGATAAAATGGAACTAGTGTGAATGGGTGGGAATCCCACCACTGGTCACATCTTCCCATTCCCACTTCTTGCTGCCTTCTGTGGAAGCCGTTCCCTCTGCAATTCCTCAGTTTACATCCTTTCCCACCCAAACCAACCCCTCCCCAGGTACTTTCCCCTGCAACCCCAGGAGATGTAACACTTGTCCCTGTACCTTTAACTTTAGAGGAGGTAGTTGAGGCTGGGACTATCCCAATGTTTAAGAAACAGCTAGACAGGTACATGGATAGGACAGGCTTTGAGGGATATGGGTCAAACACGGGCAGATGGGACTAGTGTAGCTGGGACATGTTGGCCAGTGTGGGCAAGTTGGGCTGAAGGGCCTGTTTCCACACTGTGTCACTCTATGACCTCCTCCCTCACCTTCATCTAGGGGCCCCAGCAGTCCTTCCACATGAGACACAAGTTCACATGCACCTCATCTACTGCATCGGGTATTCCTGATGTGGGTTCCTGTACATCGGCGAGACCAAGTGTGGACCCGTCTGAAGAAGGGTCTCGACCCGAAACGTCACCCATTCCTTCTCTCCAGAGATGCTGCCTGACCCGCTGAGTTACTCCAGCATCTTGTGTAGACTGGGCGTCCATTTGGCCGAACATTTACGCTCGGAACGCAAAGGCCTGCTGGATCTCCCGGCTGCCAACCATTTTAGCTCCTCTTCCCATTCCCACACTGACAAAGACAAACCAAAGCCCCACGTCCACACTGCACCCCAGGTAGCTTGTCCACTATTACACTGGACAGCAGCCCTGTGCTGAAAGCTGCTCCCCAGGGTTAGTGGACAGGGACCCGGGATTTCTGGAATTAGTGGGAACTGAGGGAAAATGACGGCACGGTGGCGCAGCGGTAGAGTTGCCGCCTTACAGCAAACGCACTGCCGGAGACCCGGGTTCAATCCCGACTACGGGCGCTGTCTGTACGGAGTTTGTACGTTCTCCCCGTGACCTGTGAATTTTCTCTGGGATCTCCAGTCTCCTCCCACACTCCAAAGATGTATAGGTGTGTGTGTAAATTGTCCCTAGTGTGTGTAGGATAGTGTTAGTGTGCGGGGATCACTAGTCGGCACGGACTCGGTGGGCCGAAGGGCCTGCTTCGCGCCATATCTCTAAACTAGATTAACGAAACTAAACTAAACTAAGAAGCCGAGTTCAGCAATGGAGATCAAGATGCTTCATAAACAATAAGCTCTAATTATGTGGCAGAAACAATATAAATGTGATAGACACATGTGCTGGAGTAACTCAGCGGGTCAGGCAGCATCTGTGGAGAACATGGATAGGTGACGTTTCACAGAGTGCTGGAGTAACTCAGTGGGTCAGGCAGCATCTGTGGAGAACATGGATAGGTGACGTTTCACAGAGTGCTGGAGTAACTCAGCGGGTCAGGCAGCATCTGTGGAGAACATGGATAGGTGACGTTTCACAGAGTACTGGAGTAACTCAGAGGGTCAGGCAGCATCCCTGGAGAAAAAGAATGGGTGACGTTTCGGGTCGGATCCCTTCCCACTGCCTGACCAGCTGAGTTACTCCAGCACTTTGTGTCTATCTTTGGTATAAACCAGCATCTGCAGTTCTTTCTTTATGCAATATCAGTGGGATTCTTATAACATCAATAAAAGCACAGTTGAACCATTGACCCATTGAGCCATTGAACAATACCCCTCCAAAGGTGAGAAATGTCACTGCATGTGATGCCTCGTTTTACAGTGAGAGAGGCAAAGTTTATAGGAGATGTGCGTGGCAAATGTTGTTAGACAGAGGGTGGTGGATGCCCGGAGCATGCTGCCATGGGTGTTGGTGGAGGTAGGTATGATCAGTGTGTTTTAAGCTTTTAGATAGGCACGTGGATACGTAGGAAATAGAGGGATATAGATCATGTACAAGCAGAAGAGATTAGTTGAACTTGGCATCATGTTCATGTTTAAGTGTTCTAGGAGCAGAATTAGGCCATTCGGCCCATCCAGTCTACACCATTCAATCATGGCTGATCTATCTTTCCCTCTCAACCCCATTCTCCTGCCTTCTCCCCATAACCCCTGACACCCGCACTGATCAAGAATCTGTCAATCTCCGCCTTAAAGATATGTTCAGCACGGACATTGTGGGCCGAAGGGCCTGTTGCTGTGTTGTACTGTTCTAGGCTTTATTTCTACTCAATCCTAGAGTGCAGGGCGAAACTCTAACAGAGCAATGCACGGGTTTGCAACACATCCCTGAGACAATTTCATGAGCTGATTTGATGTTTTGGAGTAGCATCTAAACATTCCTTTCCTAGAATCTGACCGGCAGTTTACTCTAGGCTGACAGAGCTGCAAATACACAACTCATATCTTAGTCCACTGTCGGAGAGTGAAGTCACTTTGCCCTGAAGCACAGGCCTGTGCTAACGTCATATCTGGCATTCCGAATGTTTGGAAAGACGTAGGAATGTGTGAAATGCTCACAATTTGGATCCAGCAAAGTTGACGGTAAATAATCACACAAAAACCTCCACACTTAACACAGCCCGGTTATAATTTAGGGGATTTTGAAGGCCTGTGAAGGCCTGGTGTGCAGATGTAACACGTAAGATGGAATGAAACTACTTTCTCAGTGGACAATAATTAGGCCTCAATCCAACGGGTGAAAAGGCCCGACAGAATATGGCCACAAAGTTGAGATTTACAACACGTATTTCTGTTTTGGAGTTATGCAACATGGAAACAGTCCCCTCAGACCCAACTCGCCCATACCCACCAACGGCGGCACGGTGGCGCAGCGGTAGAGTTGCTGCCTCACAGCGCCAGAGACCAGGCTTCCATCCTGACTGAACTGAAACAATAAACTCACCTAACGATGAGTGCTCTCCGTACAGAGTTCGCATGTTCCCCCCGTGAGTGGCCTGCGTGGGTTTTCTCCGGGTGCTCCGGTTTCCTCCCACACTCCAAAAATATGCAGGATTGTAGATTAATTGGCTCCTGTAAATTGTCCCTGGTGTGTAGGGTAGAACCAAAAATACTAGAGGAGCTAGATGGACCACTCCGTTGAAATCGCCTATACTAAAGTGTAGTATGCAAAGGAGCGTAACGTCCGCCATTTTAGTAAGCAAAGCCCGCCATTCGCTCTGCCTCTCGCAGTGTAATCAGTGTTTTGGGGGAACAGTATGTGTGATGATACCATTAAAATGCAGAATATTTCTCATTTATCAACACAGATTTTTGTTATTTTTCTTTTAAAATGTTTCTGTAAGTTTCTGCCGACTAAAATGGCCGCCGTGACGTACTACGGTTTTTAGGGTCGAGTGGTCTCTCTTGCTCCTCTAGTATCTTTGGGTAGAACTGGCATACGGGTGGTCGCTGGTCAGCACAGATGGTGGGACGAAGGGCCTGTTTCCACTATGTCTAAACATAAAGTAAACAAGATACGGGCGGCACGGTAGCGCGGCGGTAGAGTTGCTGCCTTACAGAGAATGCAGCGCCGGAGACTCAGGTTCGATCCCGACTACGGGTGCTATCTGTACGGAGTTTGTACGTTCTCCCCGTGACCTGCGTGGGTTTTCTCCGAGATCTTCGGTTTCCTCCCACACTCCAAACACGTGCAGGTATGTAGATTAATTGACTGGGTAATATGTAAAAATTGTCCCTAGTGTGTGACAGTGTTAGTGTGCGGGGATCGCTGGGCGGTGAGGACTCGGTGGGCCGAAGGGATTGATTCCGCGCTGCATCTCTAAATCTAAATCTAAATCTAAATCTAAAATATCTATCTGCGCCTGTCCCACTGAGCCACGTTTGACCCATGCTCCTTTCTCCGTCCTTGTCCAAGTGTTGTCTAAACGCTGTAACTGTACCGGCCTCTGCCACCTCTTTGACATCTCATTCCATACATTTGCCACCTGTGTGAAAAACCTGCCCCTCACGGCCTTTTGAATCATTGCCCTCTTAGTCTAAGAAAATAACTGCAGATGCTGGTACGAATCAAAGGTATTTATTCACAAAATGCTGGAGTAACTCAGCAGGTCAGGCGGCATCTCAGGAGAGAAGGAATGGGTGACGTTTCGGGTCGAGACCCTTCTTCAGACTGATGTCAGGGGGGCGGGACAAAGGAAGGATATAGGTGGAGACAGGAAGATAGAGGGAGAACTGGGAAGGGGGAGGGGAAGAGAGGGACAGAGGAACTATCTAAAGTTGGAGAAGTTGATGTTCATACCACTGGGCTGCAAGCTGCCCAGGCGAAATATGAGGTGCTGTTCCTCCAATTTCCGGTGGGCCTCACTATGGCACTGGAGGAGGCCCATGACAGAAAGGTCAGACTGGGAATGGGAGGGGGAGTTGAAGTACTCGGCCACCAGCCCTCTTTAGTCTAGAGATACAGCGTGGAAACAGGCCCTTCGGCCCACCGAGTCCGTGCCGAGCAGCGATCCCCGCATCATACACCCACTAGAGCCAATTTTTACATTTACCAAGCCAATTAACCTACAAACCTGTACGTCTTTGGAGTGCAGGAGGAAACCGAAGATCTCAGAGAAAACCCACGCAGGTCACGGGGAGAACGTACAAACTCCGTACAGACAGCACCCGTAGTCGGGATGGAACCCGGGTCTCCGGCGCTGCATTCGCTGTAAGGCAGCAACTCTACCGCTGCACCACCGTGACCGCCCACTCTTATCTTGATCCTAGGCCTGTTCTGAAGAAGGGTTTCCGACCCAAAACATCACCTATTCCTTTTTCTCCAGAGATGCTGCCTGACCCGCTGAGTAACTCCAGCATTTTGTGCCTGTCTTCAGTACAAGCCAGTATCTGCCCTCTAGTTTTAGAATCCACTCCCCTGGGGAAAGATTCTGACTGTCCACCTTATCTGTTCCCTTCATGATATTATTAGCATCTGTAAGATCACCCCTCAGTCCTGTGTTCCAGTCTCTCTTTATAACCCAAGCTGTCCAATCCCAGTAACATCCTTGTGAAACCTCTCTGCATCCTCTTTAGTTTAATTGCATGCTACCTACAGGATGTTGACCAGACCTGGGGCACACAGTATTCCAGGTGTGGTTTCACCAGTGTCCTGTACACCTGTAACATGCCCCATCAGGTAAAGGTGTGTACCATATGCCTTCTCCACCACCTTGTCTACCTGTGTCGCCACTTTCAGGCAACGTTGCACTTTTACTCTGAGGCCTAGTTGTTCCACAACACCTCCTCCAGCCCCACCTCTCACTTTTGCAGCTCTGTAGGACATTGTTTCGGCTGCATTTGGAGTATTAAGTGCAGTCCTGATTGCCCCATTACAGGTAAGATTTAGACTAGAGATTAGAATTTCTCTTTGGACTTTCGACTTTAGAGATACAGCCTGGAAACAGGCCCTTCGGCCCAATGACTCTCTCCGACCAGTATGCTAGCGTTGTTCTACACACTAAGGGCAATTTACAATTTTACCGAAGCTAATTAATCTACAAACCTGTACGTCTTTGGAGTGTGGGAGGAAACCGGAGCACTCGGAGAGAATCCATGTGGTCACGGGGAGAAGGTACAAACTCCTTACAGACAGCACCCGTAGTCGGGATGGAACCCGGGTCTCTGGCTCTGTGAGGCAGCAACTCTACCGCTGCGCTACCATGCCACCACCATGTGCACATAGAGGCTTTGGAGTGGGTGCAAAGGAGATTCACCAGGTTGCTGCCTGGATTAGAGGTTTCAGCTACAGAGAGACTTGGGTTGTTTTCTGTGGAAAGTCAGAGGTTGAGGGTAGACTTTAGTTTAGATTAGTTTAGAGATGTGGCGCGGAAACAGGCCCATCCACCCACAGAGTCTACGCCGACCAGCGATCCCCGCACACTAACACACACTTGGGACAATTTGCAATTATACCAAGCCAATTAGCCTGCAAACCTGCACGCCTTTGGAGTGGGGGAGGAAACTGGAGCACCTGGAGAAAACCCACACAGGTCACGGGGAGAACGTACAAACTCCGTACAGATGGCACCCGTGGTTAGATCTAACCCGGGTCTCTGGTGTTGTAAGGCAGCAACTCTACCACTGCGCCACCGTGCCGCCCATACCTGATAGAGGTATATAAAATGATGAGAGGCATAGATGGGTGGAGAAGTCTAACACGAGAGGGCATACGTATAAGGGGAGAGGGGAAAGGGTTAATGGAGATGTGAGGGACAAGCTTATTTCACAGGGTAGTGGGGATCTGAGAGCATTGCCATGGGGTAATGATGGTGGAGGCAGGTAGAATAGTGACGTTTAAGAGGCTTTTAGATAGGCATTTGGAAGAGCAAGGAATAGAGGGAAAGAAAAGTGCAGATGTTGGTTTAAATCAAAGGTAGACACAAAATGCTGGAGCAACTCAGCGGGTCAGACAGCATCTCTGGAGAGAAGGCATGGAGACTGAAGAAGGGTCTCGACCCGAAACGTCACCCATTCCTTCTCTCCAGAGATGCTGCCTGTCCCGCTGAGTTGTTTCGGCATTTTGTGTGTGCCAAGGAAAAGAATATGGATCATGTGCAGGCAGATGAGAGCGGTTTAACTTGACATCATGATCGGCATAAACATGGCGGGCTGAAGGGCCTGTTCCCTTGGCTATCCTGTTCCATGTTCTATGTTCTATGTCCAAGTCCTGCCCTGGTTTCATTTCCCTCAATGAATCACTGCAGACTGCCCTGAGTCACATTCCATCAGAATCATGTGTCATCTCATCCAATGTTCATTGAACACTTTCCCATTTGATTCCTGTTGTAATCTGAGTCAAGGGTGGCACAGTGGTGCAGCGGTAGAGTTGCTGCCTCACAGCGCCAGAGACCCGGGTTCCATCCTGTCTGTACGCAGTTTGTACGTTCTCCCCGTGACCTGCATGGGTTTTCTCCGGGAGCTCCGGTTTCCTCCCACACTCCAAAGACGTTCAGGTTAGTAGGTTAATTGACTTAGTATAAATGTAAATTATCCCTCGTGTGTGTGCAGGACAGTGTTAGTGCGCGGGGATCGCTGGTCGGCGCGGATCAATTGGCGAAGGGCCTGTTTCCGCAGTATTTCTCTAAAAGAACCTTCTTCACTGTCCATACCTACATCTTTGTGTAATCCACATACTTACCAATCCCCACACCTACATTGCCATCCAAATCATGAATAAAGGTGGTGGTTATTGGAGGTTGTAACGATATGGGGGATATTAAGTAGAGGGATTCTAGACGTCTATTTGGAAGTTGTTAGCTTGATTTGTTCAGACGATATAAATAAAATGCATTATATCATTTTAATAGAGGGATGAGTGAAAGTCTAATTGCTTGATTCAATAAGGTTATTTCATCAGGTTGTTCATGACTCGAGCACGTACAGAGTCATAGAGAGGCAAAGAGCAATACAACACAGAAACAGGCCCTTCGGCCCATCACATCCATACTGACTGTCATAGTCCCATTTATACACATCGGTCCATAACCTGTTATGAATACGATCTGACTATCTTCTTCCGTCCCTCCCATGGCATTCCCGGGATAGTGATGCTGAGACACAGCAAGGAATCTGACCCAAGGTAGGCACAAAACGCCGGAGTAACTCAGCGGGACAGGCAGCATCTCTGGAGAGAAGGAATGGGTGACGTTTCGGGTCAAGACCCTTCTTCAGACTGAGAGTCAGGGGAAAGGGAAACGAGAGATATAGACGGTGATGCAGAGAGTTGTAGAACAAATGAATGAAAGATGTGCAAAAAATGTAACGATGATCAAGGAAACGGGCCGTTGTAGCTGTGGGCTAGGTGAAAACGAGTTACAGACAATGAGACTCAACAAGATGATAGTGAAGCTGGTACCACTTGGGTGGGGGAGGGACAGAGAGAGAGGGGGAGCAGGGGTTACTTGAAGTTGGTGAAATCAATATTCTGAAATATGAGAGAAATCAATGTGTCTGAAGAAGGGTCACCCATTCCTTCTCTCCAGAGATGCTGCCTGACCCATTAAGTCACTCCAGCATTTTGTGTCTACCTTCGATTTAAACCAGCATCTGCAGTTTTCTTTCCCTCAGTGTTCTTACCGCTGGGGTGTGAGCTGCCCAAGCGAAATATGAGATGCTGTTCCTCCAATTTGCATTTAGCCTCACTCTGACAATGGAGGAGGCCCTTCTGCCCACCGGGTTCATGCTCACCCATTGATCACCCAAACTAGATTCATCCCATTTTGGACTCTTCCCATGTTCTTGCTCCCCCGTTCACTCACAGGGCCCTGGTTACTGTGTGTGACAGGGTGCCAGTTACCAAGCTTCAACTGACCAAGGTCTCCTCTCTGCTGCATTCAAGAGACAGCTGGATAGAATGCATTCAAGAGAGAGCTGGATAGAGCTCTTAAGGATAGCGGAGTCAGGGGGTATGGGGAGAAGGCAGGAATGGGGTACTGATTGAGAATGATCAGCCATGATCACATTGAATGGTGTTGCTGGCTCGAAGGACCGAATGGCCTCCTCTTGCACCTATTGTCTATTGTCTATTGTCTATTGCTACCGATAAACTCACAGCGTCACTGGAAAGTGTATTAAAATCCAGTGTGAGGTATTTAAAAAAAAGGTGATTTAGAAACATAGAAACATAGAAGATAGGTGCATTCGGCCCTTCGAGCCAACACTGCCTTTCATTGTGATCATGGCTGATCATCCACAATCAGTAACCCGTGCCTGCCTTCTCCCCATATCCCTTGATTCCACTAGTCCCCTAGAGCTCTATCTAACTCTCTCTTAAATTCATCCAGTGATTTGGCCTCCACTGCCCTCTGTGGCAGAGAACTCCACAAATTCACAACTCTCTGGGTGAAAAAGTTCCTTCTCGCCTCAGTTTTAAATGGCCTCCTCATTATTCTAAGACTGTGGCCCCTTGTTCTGGACTCCCCCCAACATTGGGAACATTTTTCCTGCATCTAGCGTGCCCAGTCCTTTTATAATTTTATACGTTTCTATAAGATCCCTCTCATCCTTCTAAACTCCAGTGAATACAAGCCTAGTCTTTTCAATCTTTCCTCATATGACAGTCCCGCCATCCCAGGGATCAATCTCGTGAACCTACGCTGCACTGCCTCATTTACAAGGATGTCCTTCCTCAAATTACCAAAACTGTACACTGTTTCATTGTGAGTGGGAATAATATCGAACTGTCTGGAACATTGTCTGGATCGACAAGGCCAGTGGCCTGATGGTGTGGGATGATTACAGTTCACTGTTCCTGCTCACTATCTCATGCATGTTGTACAAGCTCACTGTCACAACTTGCCAGCACCGTTTTCAAAGTGTTAAAGGAAGGTAATAAAACTCAGTTTAGTTATTCGGTGGGCAGAAGGGCCTGATTCCATGCTGTATCTTTCAATCAAATATAGGTGCAGACTGCCAAATCTGAGCTAAAAACAGGTAACATTGTAAATACTCAGCAAGTCAAGCAATAGTCGTGGCGAGAGAAACAGACTTAATGATTTACATTAACGGTAATAATGTTATTGAAAATCCATCACCAATTTAACAATAAATCATGTACCGAGTTATAGTTATGCATCCACTCTATCCAGGCCTTTCACTATTCCAGAACCAGGGGCCACACAGTCCAAGAATAAAGGGGAGGCCATTTAAAACTGAGGTGAGAAGAAGGTTTTTCACCCAGAGAGTGGTGAATTTGTGGAATTCTCTGCCACAGAGGGCAGTGGAGGCCAATTCACTGGATGAATTTAAAAGAGAGTTAGATAGAGCTCTAGGGGCTCGTGGAATCAAGGGATACGGGGAGAAGGCAGGCACGGGTTACTGATTGTTGATGATCAGCCATGATCACAATGAATGGCGGTGCTGGCTCGAAGGGCCAAATGGCCTCCTCCTGCACCTATGTTTCTATGTTTCTATGGCTATAGGGTAGAAGCTGTTCCTGAACCCGGACGTTACAGGTTTCAGGCTCCTGTACCTTCTTCCCGATGGCAGGGGTGAGATGAGAGAGTGGCCAGGGTGGTGTGGGTCTCTGATGATGCTGGCTGCCTTATTGAGGCAGTGACTCCAGTAAATAACTTCGATGGTGGGGAGGGTCAGTACCCGTGATGGACCGGGCAGTGTGGGGTGGGGGGGGTTAGTGTGTGATGGACCGGGCAGTGTGGGGTGGGGGGGGTCAGTGTGTGATGGACCGGGCAGTGTGGGGTGGGGAGGTCAGTGTGTGATGGACCGGGCAGTGTGGGGTGGGGGGGTCAGTGTGTGATGGACCGGGCAGTGTGGGGTGGGGGGGTCAGCGTGTGATGGACCGGGCAGTGTGGGGTGGGGGGGTCAGTGTGTGATGGACCGGGCAGTGTGGGGTGGGGGGGGGGTCAGTGATGGACTGGGCAGTGTGGGGTGGGGGGGGTCAGTGTGTGATGGACCGGGCAGTGTGGGGTGGGGAGGTCAGTGTGTGATGGACAGTGTGGGGTGGGGGGGTCAGTGTGTGATGGACCGGGCAGTGTGGGGTGGGGGGGTCAGTGTGTGATGGACCGGGCAGTGTGGGGTGGGGGGGTCAGTGTGTGATGGACAGTGTGGGGTGGGGGGGTCAATGTGTGATGGACCGGGCAGTGTGGGGTGGGGGGGTCAGTGTGTGATGGACCGGGCAGTGTTCACAACTTATTGCCGTCTTCCTCGCACCTGGGCGTTCACGTTGCCAAACCAGGCTGTGATGCAACCAGTCAATATGCTCTCTACTGTACACCTGTAGAATCCTCTCTGACGTACCAAAACTCTGCAATCTTCTCAGGTAGTAGAGGCCAGTGGGTCAGACAGCATCTCTGGAGACAAGGAATGGGTGATGTTTCAGGTCGAGACCCTTCCCGAGTCTGAAGAAGGGTCTCGGCCCGAAATGTCACCTTTTCCTTTCATCCAGAGATGCCGCCTGACCCGCTGAGATACGGCAGCTTTCTGAGTCTACTGTAAAGTGTTGTTACCCCTGGAAGCCTGCCCGCTGTATGTTCATCACCTGTCAGAGCATCTGGGTTTAAATAAGAGCTGCAGTCAGATCATAGCCACAGTAAACTACGCTTTGATGACTTTAGTAAAGTAGCAGGGACAGGATTAGCAGACACAAGGCACACTCTGTTACACAGGTGGGTATCTGGTGGCTTCCAATGTCTGACACAGGTTTAGAGCAGCTATTTATCGTCATAGTCAGAGAGTGATACAGGGTGGAAACATGCCCTACAGCCCAACTTGCCCACACCGGCCAACAATGTCCCAGCTACACTAGTCCCACCTGCCCGCGTTTGGTCCATATCCCTCCAAACCTGTCCTACCCATGTTCTTTATCCAACTGTTTCTTAAACGATGAGATAGTCCCAGCCTCAACTACCTCCTCTGGCAGCTTGTTCCATACACCCACCACCCTCTGTGTGAAAAGGTTACCCCTCAGATTCCCATTAAATGTTTTCCCCTTCACCTTGAACCTATGTCCTCTGGTCCTCGATTCCCCTACACTGGGCAAGAGACTCTGTGCATCTACCCTATCTATTCCTCTCATGATTTTATATGCTCATGATTTCTCAGCCTAGATCCTGTATAAAAGGACACTATTGATGGGCACCGTAAATGGACAGAGTGGGCAGACTGTGACGTTGAGTTGAGTTCAGTGTAGTTTGTTGTCACGTGTACCGAGCTACAGTGAAAAGCTTTTTGCTGCGTGCTAACCAGTCAGCGGAAAGACAAAACATGATTACAATCGAGCCGTCCACTGTGTACAGATACATGATAAGGGAATAACGTTTAGTGCAAGGTAAAGCCAACAAAGTCCGATCAAGGATAGTCCGAGGGTCTCCAATGAGGTAGATAGTAGTTCAGCACTGCTCTCTGGTTGTGGTAGGATGGTTCAGTTCCCTGATAACAGCCGGGAAGAAACTGTCCCTGAATCTGGAGGTGTGCGTTTTCACACTTCTGTACCTCTTGCCCGATGGGAGAGGGGAGAAGAGGGAGTGGCCGGGGTGAGACTGGGCCTTGATTGTGCTGCTGGCCTTGCCGAGGCAGCGTGAGGTGTAGATGGAGTCAATGGAAGGGAGGTTGGTTTGTGTGATGGTCTGGGCTGCGTCCACAAATTGCTGCAATTGTGAGCTGATATCGGTGCCTTTAATGTAGACTGTCAAGACAGCTCATTGCATCTGTTAAGCACACACCATACACACACACACACACACACACACACACACACACACACACACACACACACACACACACACAGACAGACACACACACACACTCACACACACAGACACCCCACACACATACACACACACACACACACACACACACACACACACACACACACACACACACACACACACACACACGCACACACACACACACACACACACACACACACACACGCACACACACACACACACCCCACACACACACACACCCCCCCCCACACCACACACGCACACACACACACACACCCCACACATGGGGAGAAGGCAGGAGAATGGGGTTGGGAGGGAGAGATAGATCAGCCATGATTGAATGGCGGAGTAGACTTGATGGGCCGAATGGCCTAATTCTGCTCCTATCGCTTAGTGTATGATCATGATCTTATGACGATCACCCCTCGTTCTCCAAGGAATAGTCCCAGCCTGCACAGCTCGGATCATCGAGCCCTGGCAACTTCCTCAGCGTTTGAAAGTTTGCTCTCAAGGCAGCAAGGCTGTCTGTCGACTGCAGGATTTACTGAACTGGGAGTTTGAACGTTAACAAGTCACGAGAAATGAAATCTCTAGACGACATGAACGTCCTTGATTAGCATTTTGGCTTCCATGAGGAAAGGGTTTGGATAAATGTTTGAGCTGTGTGTCTCTGGAGCACGTCCAAGTTGAGCAAGTAATGGGATTTCTCATTTTGATTCCAATATAAATTACAATCAAAGAGGATGCTTTATTTGACTTAGACCTATCCAGATTAATCACACAGACAAAAGCGAGCTGGGGTAGTGCAAATTGCAAATAGACAAAAAACAATAAATCCCGCATTTCATTGACAGGCTTTCAAACTAAATTCCAGTGAGCTTATTTCAAACAAACAAAATCCATCATAGATGGAGTTGGCACAGAGAGGGAGGAGGGGGGGGGGGGGGTAAAAGCCAAACCATCCCTCAAACCAAGATCAGTCCTGAAAGAAACGCAACTTTTGGACAAACTACTTCACAGGACTGTGTTCAGTTTAGTTTTAGTTTAGAGACACAGCGTGGAAACAGGCCCTTCGGCCCACCGAGTCCGCACCGCCCGGCGATCCCCGCACACTAACACTATCCTACACACACTAGGGACAATTTACATTCATACCAAAGCCAATTAACCTACAAACCTGTACGTCTTTGGAGTGTGGGAGGAAATCGAAGATCTCGGAGAAAACCCTCGCAGGTCACGGGGAGAACGTACAAACTCCGTACAGACAGCGCCCGTAGTCGGGATCGAACCGGGTCAGTGGCGCAGGAAGGCAGCAGCTCTACCCGCTGCGCCACCGCGCCGAGAAGCCTTTTACACAAAGTTGTGGGTGCCTGAATGCGCCAGCATTTTGTGTCTGTCTTCGGTGTAAACCAGCATCTGCAGTTCCTTCCTAGAGCCATACTCTTGTCTGTTCTCTGCTGCTGTAGAAGAGCTGAGCCTGGCTCCATTTACCAGCTCGGTTTTTCAAACGTAAGGTTCCGTGAAGGGATTCTCACAGGTGGGATCACAGATACACAGCTAGAAATGGTCTCAGTGGCATGAACTGTTTAGTTTACAATACAATACAATATATCTTTATTGTCATTGTACCCAGGGGTACAACGAGATTGGGAATGCGCCTCCCATACGATGCAATAATTTAAGTAATTTAGACAGCAGCAACCCA
>NC_135993.1:13399019-13486509 GCF_053455715.1 Rhinoraja longicauda
GCAGATAAATCCCCAAGACCCGATGGTCTGCATCCCAGAGTACTCATGGAGGTGGCCCCGGAAATCGTGAATGCATTGGTGATAATTTTCCAATGTTCTTTAGACTCTGGATCAGTTCCTGTGGATGGCAGTGCAGCTAATGTACCCCCACTATTTTAAGAAAGGAGGGAGAGATAAAAACGGGGAATTATAGACCAGATAACCTTACATCGGTAGTGGGGAAGATGCTTGAGTCGATTATTAAAGGTGTAGCAGCAGCACATTAGGAAAGCAGTGACAGGATCGATCAAAGTCAGCATGGATTTATGAAGGGGAAATGATGCTTGTCCAATCTTCTGGCATTTTTTGATGATGTTACATGTAGAATGGATAAAAGAGAGCCAGTGGATGTAGGGTTTCTGGAGTTTCAGAGATCAATTGATAAAGTCCCACACAATAGATAAATACGTGCATATGTTAATGGGGGTAGGGTGTTGACATGGACAGAGAACTGGTCAGCAGACAGGTAGCAAAGAATAGGAATTAACTGGTTCTTTTCAGAAAGGAAGACCGTGACGAGTAGGGTGCTGCAATGCTCGGTGCTGGGACCGCAGTTATTTACAATATAGACAGTGCATTCAGAAAGTATTCAGACCCCTTACTGTTTCCACGTTTTGTTACATTACAAACTTATTTTAACATTGATTTAAAAAAAAAAATCAGTCAATCTACACACAATACCCCATAACAAAAAAGCTAAAACAGACGTATAGAATTTTTTGCAAAGTAATTAAAAACAAATAACTGCAATATCACATTTACATAAGTATTCAGACCCTTTGCTATGACACTCAAAATTGAGCTTAGGTTCATCCTGTTTCCATTGATTATCCCTGAGATGTTTCTACAACATGACGAGTCCATCAGTGGTACATTAAATTGATTGGCCATGATTTGGAAAGACGCACACCTATCTATATAAGGTCCCACCGTTGACAGTGCATGTCAGAGCAAACAAACCAAGCCATGAAGACGAAGGAATTGTCCGTAAACCTCCGAGACAGGATTGTGTCTAGACACAGATCTGGGGAAGGGTATAAAACAATTTCTGCAGCATTGCAGGTCTCGAATAGCACAGTGGCCTCCGTCGATCTTAAATGGATAAACTTTGGAACGGCCAAGACTCTTCATAGAGCTGGCCGCCCGGCCAAACTGAGCAATCGGGGGAGAAGGGCCTTGGTCAGGGAGGTGATCAAGAACCCGATGGTCACTCTAACAGAGCTCCGGAGTTCCTCAGTGAAGATAGGAGAAACTTCCAGAAGGACAACTGTTAATCTGCATCACGCCACCAATCAGGTCTTCATGGTAGAATGGCCACACGGAAGCAACTCCTCAGTAAAATGGACACGATAGCCTGCCTGGAGTTTGCCCAAAGGCACCTAAAGGACCTTCAGACCATGAGAAATAAGATTCTCAGGTCTGATAAAACCAAGATTGAACTCTTTGGCCTGAATGCGAAGCATCACATCTGGAGGAAACCTGGCACCATACCTACGGTGAAGCATGGTGGTGGCAGCATCATGGTGTGGGGATGTCTTTCAGTGGCAGGAACTGGAAGATTAGTCAGGATCGAGGGAAAGATGAACGGGACGAAGTACAGAGAGATCCTTGATGAAAACCTGTTCCAGAGTCTTCTGGACGTCAGACTGGGCGGAAGTTCATTTTCCAACAGGCCAATGACCCGAAGCACACAGTCAAGACAACGCAGGAGTGGCTTCGCGACAAATATGTGAATGTCCTTGAGTGGCCCAGCCAGAGCCAGGACTTGAAACCGACCAAATATCTCTGGAGGGACCTGCAAATAGCTGTGCATCGACGCTCCCCATCCAACCTGACAGAGCTTGAGAGGATCTGCAGAGAAGAATGGCGAAATTACCCCAAAACATGTGTGCCAGGCTTGTAGCGTCGTGCCCAAGAGGACTTGAGACTGTAATTGCTGCCAAAGGTGCCTCAACAAAATACTGAGTAGGGTCTGAATACTTATGTGAATGTGATATTTCAGTTATTTGTTTTTAATTACTTTGCAAAAATTTCTAAAAATCTGTTTTCGCTTTTTTTTAATTATGGGGTATTGTGTGTAGATTGATGATTAAAAAAAAGAATTTAATCCATTTTTAAATAAGGCTGTAACATAACAAAATGTGAAAAAAACGAAGGTGTCTGAATACTTTCTGAATGCACTGTATTACCGATTTCGACGAGGGAATTAAATGTAACATCTCCAACTTTGCGGACAACACAATGCTGGGCAGCAGTGTGAGCTGCGAAGAGGATGCTATGAGGCTGCAAGGTTTCTTGGATGGGTTTGCTGAGTGAGCAGATGCATGGCAGATGCAGTATAATGTGGATAAATGTGAGATTGTGCACTTTCGTGGCAAGAACAAGAAGGCAGACTATTATCTGAATGGTGTCAGATTAGGAAGAGGGGAGGTCAAACGAGACCTGGGTGTCCTTGTACACCATTCCCTGAAAGTAAGCATGCAGGTGCAGTAGGCAGTTGAGAAAGCTATTGCGAGAGGGTTTGAGTTTAGGAGCAAGGAGGTCCTAGAGCAGTTATTCGTGGCCTGGTGAGACCCCATCAGGAGTATTGTGCGCAGATTTGGCCTCCTAATTTAAGGATGGGCATTCTTTCCTTTGAGGGAGTATTGACATGGTTAATTCCCAGGTACACATACCTTGATGTTGGTCAGAGAAGCGGCCCCTGAAGGCGTGCGGTGATTGGCTGAACAGGTAATCACTTTCGTAATTTTTGTTTTGTTTTACAGGAGCGGGGATTTTAAAAAGCCGGTTGAGGTCAGCATGAAACATATACCTTCAAGTTGGCCAGAGGAGCGGCACCTGAAGGGGTGCGGGGATTGGCTGAACAGGTATCTCTCTCGGAGTTTTCGGAGTTTTTAGAGTTTTTTTTTTACAGGAGCGGGTTAATAAAAAGTCGATGGAAGTCAGCCTGAAACACATACTTTCAAGTTGGTCAGAGGAGCCGCACCTGAAGGAGCGCGGGGATTGGCTGAACAATTAAATTAGCAAATTGGTAAGTTAGGTAATTAATCACTTTGTCAATTTAACAGCGAATATAAGCAAGGCTTGCTCCAGGGGAGCGGCGTGTCAGGGAGCGGTCTTGTTGAGAAAAGTGCGAGTCTTTGGCGTGAGAGTCTTCGGACGAGGAGGCTGAGGGACGAGGCCACGCCGAAAATTGGGGAGGGTGAGACGATACAAATAAATGACAGGTAAGCTGATTCAGCGCGATGTTTGCCGGATGTGGGAGGTCTGGAACACCGTTGGTGTTTCTGGCTGCTCCGAATGTGGTAAGTGTGTCCAGGGAGAGTGTTGGGGAACTAGAGAGCCACCTGGATGACCTCGGGATCATACGAGAAAATGAGACGTTGCTGGACAAGACCTTCAGCGAGATTGTTACACCGAAGGTACCGGAAGAGAGATGGTGGGTGACAGCGAGTAAGGGAAGGAAGCTTGGAGTGCAAGGAACCCCAGGGGTTGTAGCTCTTAAACAGGTTCACCCTCTTGGAAGCTGTCGGGACAGAAGACAGTGCCAGTCCGAGCGGCGAACTAGTTTGCGAGGCAAAACGTGGTGCGGAGTCAAAGCCGAAGAGACCGACGCCAGGCAGAGCCGTGGCACTAGGGGACACCATCGTGAGAGGTACGGACAGGGATTTCTGCGGCAACAAGCGGGATTCAAGGATGGTGTGTTGCCTCCCTGGTGCCAGGATCCAGGACGTCACGACCGGGTGCAGAGCATCCTCAAGGGTGAAGGTGAGCGGCCGGATGTGGCAGTGCATGTCGGCACAAACGACGTCGGAAAGAAGAGAAAAGATATTCTGCAGCGTGACTTTGGAGAGCTCAGAAGAAGGCTAAAAAGCAGGAACTCCAGGGTGGTTATCTCCGGGTGCTTCCAGTTTCTAGTGCTGATACGGGATATGAATGTGTGGCTGAGGAGCTGGGACAGGGATTTAGATTCTTAAGAATATTGGGATCTGTTTTGGAGAAAGGGTGAATTATACAAAAGGGACGTGTTGCGGGAGGAGGGGGACCAGCATTCTCGCAGGCAGGTTTGCCACTGCTACACGAGTGGTTTTAAATTAATTGGTTGGGGGGAGAGGGTTGTTCCAAATGAGATAGTCCAGTATAGAGTTTAAGGGAAAGAGAGTATAAGAAAAGTTAAAGACCCCAGAATTAACAGGACAGACAGCTCACGAAGAAATAGGAGATAATGGACAAGTGCAATAAGAATCGATACCGGTTAAATGTCAATGTCCGCAATATTTGACAAAGTCCCTGTACTTGGCGTTAGGCGTGGAGGTGCGTACCGCACGTGTACGGTACAAGCCCACATTAGTTCCCTTCTCAGGAGACTTTATCGCTGGTAAAGGTGTAGATGATAGTGGTTTAATTGGGGACATCACAGGTGACGGCACCACGGGCTTCGCTGGTGAGGGGTCAGCTGGAAGCTGGCTTTCCACGGAGCTGCCACCAGTGGGCTATAAAGTAAATTCCTGTGGATACTGTTGAGAGGGTGCCGGCTGGTGCACTGGAAGGATATGCCTCCTGTTGCGTCTGTAAACACCATCATCCACCTCAGGGCCAGTTTGGACCGCGGTTCTGGACAGATCTCACCCACAACACCCAGGCGGTTGTGGCCCTTCACCGTTTGCAGACGAACCACCTGACCCTCGTACAGTGGCTGGAAGAGTTTGCTGGTCTTGTCGCAGTACTGCCTTTGAATGTCGCGTTTCTGCTGTAACCTGGGCTGCACTGGTTCTAATATTTGTTTGGCAACGGGAAGGGCCGTTTGAATCTGCCTAGACAATAGGCGTTGTGCAAGCGACCCTAACGCAGGGTCCCGGGAAAAGTTGCGGAGATTGAGTAGGCCCAGAAACACATCGGAACCGGCTCGATCGGACCGCTCCATGACCGGTTTGGCACTCCGCACGGCACGCTCTGCTAGTCCATTAGATTGCGGGTATTCCGGGCTGCAGAAAGTACGCAGAAAATCCCAGCGTTTGGCAAAGTCCCTGAAACAACGGCTGGTGAACTGACCACCGTTATCTGACGTAAGGGTGACGCGCGCCCCATGAGCCGAGAAGAGTTGCGCTACCGCCGCCGAAGTGGGGCTGCAAGTAAATCAACTGCGGACCATCCAGAGTACGAATCAACAAGAACAATGTATTGCTTGCCACGCCAGTCAAATATGTCAATCGCCTCTGTAGCTCATTACAGATCTGGAACTGGATGTGATAACAGTGGTTCTTTGGGCCGGTGAGGTGATAGGCTGTTGTACACCGCACATGACGGGACTCTCTGGCGCACGTAATCAACCATTGCTGGCCAGTAGAACATGCTCTTGGCTCGTTAGATTGTTGCCTCCACACCGCGATGCCTTCTATGTATGGCCCTTCATGATGACCCCATCCTGAATCACGAGCTGGCTACGAACAGGGAAGTACGGTCGCACCGGAAGCGGCAGCTTGTACTGTTTCTCAAGCCACCCACGCCGAATGACCGAGGAAAGCGATCTCAAAGTGTCATCCGCAGCTGTCTGCGCTGCAAGTTTGTCCAGACGTGAGGAGCGAATGTAACTTACCGCCATGACCATAATAGCCTCTTCCTCCACCAGGCGTTTCCTCACAAGTCTTCCGAAGCGCCCGTGACAATGTATCGGCCAGATACATATCCTTGCCACGTTTGTAGACCAGAGTAATATCATACCTCTGTAGCTACAAAAACATCCGCTGCAGACGAGCTGGGGCGGCATGTATCGGTTTATGCAGAATGGTGACCAACGGCTGGTAATTAGTCTAAACTATGACAGTCTTACCGAAGAAATAATCGTTGAATTTGCTGCAGGCGAAAAAAACTGCTCGCAGCTCTTTTTGCAATCTGTGCATAGCGTTGCTCCTTGTCTGTCTTGGTTCGCGATGCATATGCGACAGGCCGGCCGTCCTGGAGCTACGCTGCACCGAAACCATTCTGGGAAGCGTCGCAGGTCAGGGTGTCGGGTAAGTCGACATTGAAGTAAGCGAGAGTCGGAGCACACGACATTTGTTGGTTGAGAGCGTCGAAAGCCGTTTGCTGCTGCTCGTGCCATGACCAAACAGCGTCCTTGTGAGTCAACTGCCGCAACGGGGCTGACAGTTCGCTGAGGTTAGCTTGAATGAACTTCCAGAGATAATTCACCATACCTATGAATCTCTGCAGGCTGGCAACATCAGTGGGCGCAGTCATTTCATTGATCGCAGTAGTCTTCGAGGGGACTGCCTTTAGACCGTCACTGGTAATCACATGACCCATATATTTCACTTAGCTAACCCGGACTTAGTACTTGAGGGGGTTTAGCTTGAGTGTAATCTCTCTGGCGCGGTCCAGCACCAACTTAGCATCATGCTCCTGCATATCTTGCCCAGCAACAAGGTTGTCATCGACTATGGTAGCGCAAGGGTAATGGCAAAAAAACCTGCTCCATGGTGGTCTGGAACATCTCACTGGCAGAGCCAATACCGAACGGTATGCGCAGAAATCTATTGCGCCCGAAAGGTATGCTAAAGTCCAGTGGTATCTGCCAAAACGAACTCTTGGCATCCAGAACTGAGAACATCGTTGCCTTACCCAGGTGCGTAGTGACTTCTTCTACCGTGCGCCATAGATTGGTGAGGTCGCTAATAGCGGTGTTCAGGTCCCTCGGGTTGATACATATCCGTATCTCTTCCTTGTTTCTCTTGATGTCCACCACCATGGTAGATACCCAGACCGATGGGTCCGTAACAGGGGAGATGATCCCTAAAACTTCCATTCTATCGAGTTCTTTCTGCGCACCGGGATACGTTGTGCAGGGCGCAAAACAGGCAGGACCATTGGGTCGGTAACAAAAGTGTATCGGAGACAGAGCTTGCCGAGATCGTCGTTGAAAAGATCATCGTAGCTTGTGAGAATCTGCCGAGTGGAGTCTTGGATAGGGGCAAGCAGGTGTACAGCTTTGCCGAAGGAGACCAAACCTAGATCGATACAGACGTCGATTGCAAGCAGAGGGACGACTTTCCCCCTGACGATAAAGATATTCAATTTGTAAGACGTGCAGCTAGGCGGCATTGAAACTCCACTCTTCCGATGGGGCGCATCTCGCCACCCTATAGGAAAGGAGCATGGCAGAGATTGTTTTGATAGTCTCTGCATTCCGAAGCCCCTGGAAATCAGACAATGATAAAACATTGCAGCGAGCACCGGTATCGATGTTGGCAACAACAGCCAGATTGTTGTCGTGAAGAGTGACCGTGGGATCTCGGTGTTTACAGGAGAGTTATTGGATGCTTCTGGGAAAGACTCGGATTGAAGCAAGTGCACAGCTTGTTTAGTCTCGGACCTGCTCACACGGGAACAGCAGCGTCTGAAGAAATGATTTTTGCGCTTACAACCATGGCACATTTTCCCAAAAGCCGGGCACTGTTCACGGATGGCCGTGTGCGAGCCACCGCAGTTAGCACATCTGTTAATAAATGGAGCATGAAACCTACCAAGCACATTCATTGGCTGGCGTTGCATCCTGGAATACGTGCCCGGAGCATCCACATCATAAGTGGTATGCGGTACCGAGCACAAAGCCTTAAAGTGTGTATCTGTTGCCTCGTCGATACGACAATGCTGCTCAGCCCCGTACACAGTGAAATCCGAATTACGCAGAAGTTCCATTCTCACCTTGTCATTGAGAATGCCATATACGAGCCTGTCTCTTATGAGCTCGCCACAAAGATCACCAAACCTGCAGTTGCTGGCACTGTGTTTCAGCGTGTTTATGTAAGCCTCAACAGACTGCGCGTTTTGGCTTTGGCTTTGGTTTTTGGCTTTGGTTTTGGCTGCGCGCAAAAGACTTGTGGCGCTCCATAATGAGACGGTCACAAATTTGTCTGAACTTGTTTTTTTAAATATACCGGATCACGGATAGACTACGCTGGGGTAACCACAACACATGTGACATCATGTACAGCTGCTGCATAAACGAACCGCTTCGCACCTCTAAGCCAGCCAACTTAAGGAAAATAGATGGCTGGATACGTGCGCTGCATCCATGGACACAGATATTTTCAGATTTGTGTTGATGGGTCAGTGTTAGTGGGTTAACGACTGTGCATTATCACTCGCCATAAAGTCTGAGTTATACAAGACGAAATAGACCATTCGGCCCAATTAATCTAAGCTGCTGTGCGACCTTTTTTTAGAATAGGACAGCGCTAACCTATATGAGGTAGGGTGTTTATTCTTACTGTTGAATCGCACTGTGGAATCCTCAAATGTCGAGGGCAGATCTACATAGTTGGACTGTGTGGGAAAATAAAATAAAATTGTGGCGGCTCCCGAGGGTCGGGCCATACCACTCACGACCCCTCGGCACGGGAATGGGTCGAGCCAAGGAGGCGGACTTCGGCCGGGAGTATAAAGGTCAAGGACCGCATGACTCTCATTCCCTTTTGGAGTTCCAGAGATACAGTAAACACGCTTTCGTTAACCTTGACTACTTGTCGTTATTTTGGCCTACTTGGCCCACTACATTGGTGACCCCGACGTGATGAGGGCACGAACTCCCCGGTGAGCGGCGACCCGTTTTTTGCCATCTGCGGCCCACATCATGGAGCCGCTGTATCATCTTCTGGCAGGCGGACGTAAGGACATTGCGTGGACCGATGAGGCGGCGACGGCTTTCGATGGCGCAAAGGAGGCCCTGGCTCGGGCTGTGCTGCTCGTCCACCCACGGGAAAATGCCCCGACGGCCCTTACAGTGGACGCATCAGAGGTAGCTATCGGCGCCGTGCTGGAACAACTGACAGACAGGGGTTGGTGTCCCCTGGCCTTTTTCAGCCGACACCTTACCAGCGCCCAGAAGAAGTATAGTGCGTTTGACCGCGAGCTCCTGGCCCTGTACCAGGCGGTACGTCACTTCCGCTACTTTCTGGAGGGACGTCCGTTCACAGCATTCACGGACCACAAGCCACTAACTTTCGCCTTCACGAAGGTTGCAGACCCGTGGTCCGCCCGACAACAGCGTCAGTTGGCGTACATTTCAGAGTACACAACCTCCATCCGTTTCGTGGAGGGGAAAGAAAACCGGGTGGCCGACGCGTTGTCGCGCCCTGCCGTCGAGGTGGTTTTGGATGTGGCGCCTGGCATTGACTATTCAGCCCTGGCGGTGGCTCAACTGGTGGACGACGAGATACCCGCCTACCGGACTGCCATCTCCGGCCTCCGCCTTGAGGATGTCCCTCTCGGCCCCAATGGAGCGACAATTTTGTGCGACGTGTCATTGGGCCAACCACGCCCCATCGTGCCTGCTGCCTGGCGCAGGCGGATTTTCGATGTAATCCACGGGTTGGCTCACCCATCCATCCGGACGACAGTCGCACTGGTGGCCACACGGTTCATGTGGCACGGTCTCCGCAAGCAGGTTGGCAATTGGGCCCGCACCTGCATCGCGTGCCAGACGGCGAAGATCCAGCGCCACGTCCGGGCGCCTCTCCAGCAAATCGGTCTGCCAAACCGCCGATTTGACCACCTGCACGTGGACATTGTGGGTCCCCTCCCGACTTCGAGGGGCATTACTGACCTCCTCACGGTGGTTGACAGGTTCACCCGGTGGCCAGAGGCCATACCATTGACCGACACGTCCACGGCCACGTGTGCTCGAGCGTTGGCTGCAAATTGGATCGCACGCTTTGGGGTGCCGGTGGACCTTACATCAGACCGGGGACCACAGTTCACCTCTGAGTTGTGGTCAGCCATGGCTGAGCTGTTAGGGGTTCGGCTTCACCACACCACGGCCTACCATCCGCAGGCTAACGGCCTGGTGGAGAGGTTCCACCGGCAGCTCAAGGCTGCGTTGAAGGCACGACTCTCCGGCCCCGATTGGATGGACGCACTGCCGTGGGTCTTATTAGGCATCCGGACGGCACCCAAGGAGGACCTCGCAACGTCATCAGCCGAGCTCGTCTACGGGTCGCCGCTCACCGTGCCCGGGGAGTTCGTGCCCTCATCGCCGGGGCAGCAGGAACCGTCCTCGTCCACCCTACAGCGCCTTCGTGAGCGAGTGGGAAAACTGGCACCCGTCCCTACGTCTCACCATGGGACGTTCCACCCGCACGTCCCATTGGCCCTTCGGGATTGTGCCTACGTTTTTCTCCGCCGCGACGCCCATCGAGCACAGCTTCAGAGACCTTATGAGGGCCCTTTCAAGGTGCTGAAGCACGGTGAGACAACTTTTGTGTTGGACATGGGGGGCCGACCGGAGGCCGTGTCAATTAATCGCCTCAAGCCAGCGCACTTGGACATTGACCAGCCGGTGCGGGTTGCACAGCCTCGGCCGCGCGGGCGCCCCCCTTTACAAGTGCCTCCAACACCGCACCCGCCGATCCCCTCATCTCGACCGGTATTTGTACCCCCTTCTCCGCCCCCGTTTGTCCCTCCAGCAGTGCCCCCGCCAGCCCCCCCGGTTGTCCCTTCAGCTGAGCCCCCGCCAGACCCCCCGTCGGACGGGTACCGTACACGGTTCGGTCGACTAGTGCGACCACCGGTGCGCTTCGTGCCTCTGGTTCTGGGGGGGGGGTCCTGTGGCGGCTCCCGAGGGTCGGGCCATACCACTCACGACCCCTCGGCACGGGAATGGGTCGAGCCAAGGAGGCGGACTTCGGCCGGGAGTATAAAGGTCAAGGACCGCATGACTCTCATTCCCTTTTGGAGTTCCAGAGATACAGTAAACACGCTTTCGTTAACCTTGACTACTTGTCGTTATTTTGGCCTACTTGGCCCACTACAAAATAATATAACTGCAGATAATGAAAATGTGGAATGAAACACAAAATGTTAGAAGCACACAGCAGAGGCTCAATATCCATGGAAAGATAAACAATAATAACTATTCGCAATAAATCGTTGACTGAACAAATATGGTGCCGGGCCTGCTGTGCGTTTCAAGCGTTTCCTGCTTTTGTGAAAGTATTGTATTCTGTTGAACCCAGCGCACTTCAGCGAAGCTGTTATTGCTGTGAGGGGGCTGCAGAAGGGATATACTAGAATATTTCCAGGGGTGCAAGTTGTCAGCGAGTTGATAGATTGGAGGTTATGGTTGTTCTCCTTTAAACAGTGAAGCTTGTGAGGAGATCTCATGAAGGTATTTGCAATGATAACATAAAAAAGCAGAGTGGACAGGGAGAGACCGTTTCTCATTGGTCGTGGAATTGAGAGACAGAATACAGAAGAATAATCGGGTAAGGCGATGTAGTCAAGAGACGGGGTGAATACAGAAGGTGTCGAAGATATGTCGTGAGGTGAGAGAAGAAAAAATTCAAATCCCTTTCCCCAAAACAGCGCCACTGAATGGGCTAAAGCATCGTCATTGCACCACTTTCTCCCAATTCTTATTTACTATGCTCAATAATTCTATGTATCCTTGACGTACATTGTGTTCAACTACTGCCGCAGCACTGACCACTACGTCATTCTCCGAAACATTCCTAAACGTTGTTTCAAAGCAAAGTTTGAACTGGTTAGTCAAACAGTTACAATGCGTGATGGTCTATTTTGCCCCAAGCCGACGTTCTTTGATCGTGTGATTAACGGGCCATTATGAAATATCTTCCGAATGTCTAAATACATATTTAGGGACTCTCCAATGACTAATACGCAAGATCTACAACACGACTAGATCAATATCTTAGCTGTCTCTTTCATCGCATGAACCCACGCTGACTTTGACCAATCCATTAAATGCTCTCCACGTTTTCTTTTAGTGCATCTTTCACATTTGTTTCCAGGTATTTCTGACACGGTCTGCAATTCCCTCATTCCCTCCTTTCTTTCGGGAATTCCTAATTTGAGGAAGGACATCCTTGGTATTGAGGCAGGGCAGTGTGGGTTCACGAGGTTAATCCCCGGGATGGCGGAACTGTCATATGAGTAAAGATTCGAAAGATTGAGCTTGTATTCACTGGAATTTAGAAGCATGAGAGGGGATCTTATAGAAACGTATAAAATTATAAAAGGACTGGACAAGCTAATACAGGAAAAATATTCACAATGTTGGGGGAGTCAAGAAACAGGGGCCACAGTCTAAGAATAAAAAAGAGTCCATTTAATACTGAGGTGAGGAAAAACGTTTTCACCTAGAGAGTTGTGAATTTGTGGAATTCTCTGCTGCAGAAGGCAGTGGAGGCCAATTCACTGGATTGGTTTAAAAGAGAGTTAGATAGAGCTCGAGGCGCTGGTGGAATCAAGGAATATGGGGAGAAGGCAGGCACGGGTTACCGATTGTGGATGATCAGCCATGATCACAATGAATGGCGGTGATGGCTCGAAGGGCCAAATGGCCTCTACCTGCACCTATTTTTTATGTTTTCAATGTTTTTCTATGAACATTGGGCTCACATTTAGCACAATCCAGGACAAAGGAATTACGTCGGTTTGTAAAGAATTTTGGATGATTAGACAATAGACAATAGACAATAGATGCAGGAGTAGGCCATTCAGCCCTTCGAGCCAGCACCGCCATTCAATGCGATCATGGCTGATCACTCTCAATCAGTACCCCGTTCCTGCCTTCTCCCCACACCCCCTCACTCCGCTATCCTTAAGAGCTCTATCCAGCTCTCTCTTGAAAGCATCCAACGAACTGGCCTCCACTGCCTTCTGAGGCAGAGAATTCCACACCTTCACTCTCTGACTGAAAAAGTTCTTCCTCATCTCCGTTCTAAATGGCCTACCCCTTATTCTTAAACTGTGGCCCCTTGTTCTGGACTCCCACAACATTGGGAACATGTTTCCTGCCTCTAATGTGTCCAATCCCCTAATTATCTTATATGTTTCAATAAGATCCCCCCTCATCCTTCTAAATTCCAGTGTATACAAGCCCAATCGCTCCAGCCTTTCAACATACGACAGTCCCGCCATTCCGGGAATTAACCTAGTGAACCTACGCTGCACGCCCTCCATAGCAAGAATATCCTTCCTCAAATTTGGAGACCAAAACTGCACACAGTACTCCAGGTGCGGTCTCACCAGGGCCCGGTACAACTGTAGAAGGACCTCTTTGCTCCTATACTCAACTCCTCTTGTTACGAAGGCCAACATTCCATTGGCTTTCTTCGCTGCCTGCTGTACCTGCATGCTTCCTTTCATTGACTGACGCACTAGGACACCCAGATCTCGTTGAACTCCCCCTCCTCCTAACTTGACACCATTCAGATAATAATCTGCCTTTCTATTCTTACTTCCAAAGTGAATAACCTCACACTTATCTACATTAAACTGCATCTGCCATGTATCCGCCCACTCACACAACCTGTCCAAGTCACCCTGCAGCCTTATTGCATCTTCCTCACAATTCACACTACCCCCCAGCTGAGCATCATCTGCAAATTTGCTAATGGTACTTTTAATCCCTTCGTCTAAGTCATTAATGTATATCGTAAATAGCTGGGGTCCCAGCACCGAACCTTGCGGTACCCCACTGGTCACTGCCTCCCATTCCGAAAGGGACCCATTTATAACATATAACATATAACAACTACAGCATGGAAACAGGCCTGTCCGGCCCTACCAGTCCACGCCGACCATTCTCCCTGACCTAGTCTCATCTACCTGCACTCAGACCATAACCCTCCAATCCCCTCCTATCCATATACCTATCCAATTTACTCTTAAATAATAAAATCGAGCCAGCCTCCACCACTTCCACCGGAAGTCCATTCCATACAGCCACAACCCTCTGAGTAAAGAAATTCCCCCTCATGTTACCCCTAAACCTTTGTCCCTCAATTCTGAAGCTATGTCCCCTTGTTGGAATCTTCCCCACTCTCAAAGGGAAAAGCCTACCCACGTCAACTCTGTCCGTCCCTCTCAAAATTTTAAAAACCTCTATCAAGTCCCCCCTCAACCTTCTACGCTCCAAAGAATAAAGACCCAACCTGTTCAACCTCTCTCTGTAGCCTAAGTGCTGAAACCCAGGCAACATTCTAGTAAATCTCCGCTGTACCCTCTCCATTTTGTCGACATCCTTCCTATAATTTGGCGACCAGAACTGCACACCATACTCCAGATTCGGCCTCACCAATGCCCTGTACAATTTCAACATTACATCCCAACTTCTATACTCGATGCTCTGATTTATAAAGGCAAGCATACCAAACGCCTTCTTCACCACCCTATCCACATGAGATTCCACCTTCAGGGAACAATGCACAGTTATTCCCAGATCCCTCTGTTCCACTGCATTCCTCAATTCCCTACCATTTACCCTGTACGTCCTATTTTGATTTGTCCTACCAAAATGCAGCACCTCACACTTATCAGCATTAAACTCCATCTGCCATCTTTCAGCCCACCCTTCCAAAAGGCCCAAGTCTCTCTGTAGACTTTGAAAATCTACCTCACTATCAACTACTCCACCTATCTTAGTATCATCTGCATATTTACTAATCCAATTTGCCACACCATCATCCAGATCATTAATGTAAATGACAAACAACAGTGGACCCAACACAGATCCTTGGGGCACAACACTAGACACTGGCCTCCAACCTGACATACAATTGTCAACCGTTACCCTCTGGTATCTCCCATTCAGCCATTGTTGAATCCATCTTGCAACCTCACTATTAATACCCAACGATTTAACCTTCTTAATCAACCTTCCATGTGGAACCTTGTCAAATGCCTTACTGAAGTCCATATAGACAACATCCACAGCCTTGCCCTTATCAATTTCCCTGGTAACCTCTTCAAAAAATTCAAGAAGATTAGTCAAACATGACCTTCCAGGCACAAATCCATGTTGACTGTTTCTAATCAGGCCTTGATTATCCAAATAATTATATATATTGTCCCTAAGTATCTTTTCCATTAATTTTCCCACCACAGACGTCAAACTAATAGGTCTATAATTGCTAGGTTTACTTTTAGAACCTTTTTTAAACAACGGCACAACATGCGCAATGCGCCAATCTTCCGGCACCATCCCTGTTTCTAATGACGTTTGAAATATTTCCGTCATAGCCCCTGCTATTTCTGCACTAACTTCCCTCAATGTCCATGGGAATATCCTATCAGGACCTGGAGACTTATCCACTTTTATATTCTTCAAAAGTGTCCGTACCTCCTCTTCTTTAATCCTCCTAATTTCCATCACTACTCTACTTGTTTCGCTTACCTCACATAATTCAATATCCTTCTCCTCGGTAAATACCGAAGAAAAGAAATTGTTTAATATCTCCCCCATTTCTTCCGGCTCAGCACATAGCTGTCCACTCTGACTCTCTAATGGACCAATTTTATCCCTCACTATCCTTTTGCTATTGACATATCTGTAGAACCCCTTGGGGTTTACTTTTACATTACTTGCCAAAGCAGCCTCATATCTTTTTTTCGCTTTTCTAATTTCCTTCTTAAGATTCCTTTTACATTCTTTATATTCCTCAAGAACCTCATTTACTCCCTGCCGCTTATATTTATTGTATATCTCCCTCTTTTTCCGAAGCAAGTGTCCAATTTCCCTGGAAAACCACGGCTCTTTCAAATTATTATTCTTTCCTTTCCACCGAACAGGGACATAAAGACTCTGTACTCTCAAAATTTCACCTTTAAATATCCTCCATTTCTCTATTATATCCTTTTCATAAAACAACAATTTCCATTTCACTCCTTTTAAATCCTTTCTCATCTCCTCAAAATTAGCCTTTCTCCAATCCAAAATCTCAACCCTTGGTCCAGATTTGACCTTCTCCATAATGATATTGAAACTAATGGCATTATGATCACTAGACCCAAAGTGCTCCTCAACACATACCTCCGTCACCTGACCCATCTCATTTCCTAACAGGAGGTCCAACACTGCCCCTTCTCTGGTAGGCACCTCTACGTATTGCTGCAAAAAACTATCCTGCACACATTTTACAAACTCCAAACCATCCAGCCCTTTAACAGAATGTGATTCCCAGTCTATATACGGAAAATTGAAATCACCCACAATCACCACTCTGTGCTTACTACTAATATCTGCTATCTCCTTACATATTTGCTCTTCCAATTCTCGTTCCCTATTTGGCGGTCTATAATACACCCCTATAAGTGTTGCTAAACCTTTCTCATTTCTGAGTTCCACCCAAACAGCCTCCTTAATCGAGCCTTCTAGTCTGTCCTGCCAAAGCACTGCTGTGATATCCTCCCTGACAAGCAATGCAACACCCCCACCTCTTGCCCCTCCGATTCTATCACATCTGAAACAATGAAATCCTGGAATATTTAATTGCCAATCGCAACCCTCCTGCAACCATGTTTCACTGATCGCCACAACATCATACTTCCAGATGTCAATCCAGGCTCTAAGCTCATCCACCTTTCTTACAATGCTCCTAGCATTAAAATATACACATTTAAGGGACCCATCATTTCTTATTCTCAGTTTATTTCTTTTCCCTTCTTTCTCTCCTACATATTGGGTCTGAGTGTTTCCCTTTTCTGCCTCCTGCCTCACACACTACCTATTAGCTATCTGTGTTTGAGTCCCTCCCCCCAACCGTACTAGTTTAATGTCTCCGCAGTTATTTTAGCAAATCTCCCCGCCAGGATATTGGTTCCCCTCGGGTTCAGATGCAACCCGTCCTTTTTGTACAGGTCATACTTCCCCCAGAAGAGGTCCCAATGATCCAGAAACTTGAAACCCTGCTCCCTGCACCAGTTCCTCAGCCACGTATTTATCCTCCACCTCACTCCATTCCTATTCTCACTATCGCGTGGCACAGGCAGTAAGCCTGAGATTATTATTTTGGAAGTCCTTTTTTTTAACTCTCTTCCTAGCCCCCCTGAATTCTCCTTTCAGGACCTCTTCCCTTATCCTACCTATATTGTTGGTACCTATATGTACCACGACCTCTGGCTCCTCTCCCTCCCCTTTCAGGATATCCTGGACACGCTCAGACACATCCCGGACACCGGCACCAGGGAGGCAAACCACCATCCGGGTCTCCCGACTGCGTCCACAGAAACGCCTATCTGACCCCCTCACTATAGAGTCCCCTATTACTACTGCTCTCCTCTTCCTTTCCCTACCCTTCTGAGCAACAGGGCCGGACTCCTTGCCAGAGGCCCGGGCACCGTCGTTGCCCCCAGGTAGGCTGTCCCCCCCAACAGTACTTAAACAGGAGTACTTATTTCCAAGGGGTACAGCCACCGGGGTACTCCCTAGTCCCTGCCTCTGTTCCTTGCCCCCCCTAACAGTGACCCACTTGTCTACCTCCCGTGGTCTAGGAGTGACCACCTCCCTGTAACTCCTATCTATAACCTCCTCACTCTCCCTGATCAGACGGAGGTCATCAATCTGCCGCTCCAGGTTCCTAATACGGTCCCTTAGGAGCCCCATCTCGTCACACCTGGCGCAGATGTGGATGTCTGGAAGACTATCAGACTCCCAGATTCCCCACATCTGACACCCAGAACAAAAAACTGCCCTGGCAGTCATACTCTCCAAACAAAGCCCCGCGCTCGGTTACTAAACCTACCGCCCGGCCGCTACTCCAACCGCTCCAACCGCCCACCCAAAAGAACTGAGTGATCTCCTGGGAGAGGCGAAAAACCGGATAAAAAACCCAGGCCAATTTGGGAAAAAATCCGGGAAATTCCTCTCCGACCCCAAGCTAGGCGATCGAAACTAGTCCGGGAGATCACACAGGTCTTACTCCTTACTATCCCCACACAATCCCCACACAATCCCCACACAATCCCCACACACTACTTCCCAAGCAACACAGCTTGGTGCTGCTTGCTGCTGCTTGCTGCTGCTGCTGCTGATTGCTGCTGCTGCTGCTGATTGCTGCTGCTGATTGCTGCTGTTGCTGCTGCTGATTGCTGCTGTTGCTGCTGCTGCTGCTACTGCTGATTTATCCCCACTCTTTGCTTTCTGTCTGTCAACCAATTTTCAATCCATGTCAGTACCCTACCCCAATACCATGTGCCCTAATTTTGCCCACTAATCTCCTATGTGGGACCTTGTCAAAGGCTTTCTGAAAGTCGAGGTACACCACATCCACTGACTCTCCCCTGTCAATTTTCCTAGTTACATCCTCAAAAAATTCCAGTAGATTTGTCAAGCATGATTTCCCCTTCGTAAATCCATGCTGACTCGGAATGATCCCGTTACTGCTATCCAAATGCTCAGCAATTTCGTCTTTTATAATTGACTCCAGCATCTTCCCCACCACTGATGTCAGACTAACTGGTCTATAATTACCCGTTTTCTCTCTCCCTCCTTTCTTAAAAAGTGGGATAACTTTTGCTATCCTCCAATCCACAGGAACTGATCCTGAATCTATAGAACATTGAAAAATGATCTCCAATGCTTCCACTATTTCTAGAGCCACCTCCTTAAGTACCCTGGGATGCAGACCATCAGGCCCTGGGGATTTATCAGCCTTCAGTCCCATCAGTCTACCCAAAACCATTTCCTGCCTAATGTGGATTTCCTTCAGTTCCTCCATCACCCTAGGTTCTCCGGCCCCTAGAACATTTGGGAGATTGTGTGTATCTTCCTCAGTGAAGACAGATCCAAATTGACGGTTTAACTCGTCTGCCATTTCTTTGTTCCCCATAATAAATTCCCCTGTTTCTGTCTTCAAGGGACCCACATTTGCCTTGACTATTTTTTTTCTCTTCACGTACCTAAAAAAACTTTTGCTATCCTCCTTTATATTATTGGCTAGTTTACCCTCGTACCTCATCTTTTCTCCCCGTATTGCCTTTTTAGTTAACTTTTGTTGCTCTTTAAAAGAGTCCCAATCCTCTGTCTTCCCACTCTTCTTTGCTATGTTATACTTCCTCTCCTTAATTTTTATGCTGTCCCTGACTTCCCTTGTCAGCCACAGGTGTCTCTTACTCCCCTTAGAGTCTTTCCGCCTCTTTGGAATAAATTGATCCTGCAACCTCTGCATTATACCCAGGAATACCTGCCATTGCTGTTCTACCGTCTTCCCTGCTAGGGCCTCCTTCCAGTCAATTTTGGCCAGCTCCCGCCTCATGCCTCTGTAATCCCCTTTGCTATACTGTAATACCGACACTTCCGATTTTCCCTTCTGCCTTTCCATTTGCAGAGTAAAACTTATCATGTTGTGATCACTGCCTCCTAATGGCTCTTTTACCTCTAGTCCCCTTATCAGATCAGGATCATTACACAACACTAAATCCAGAATTGCCTTCTCCCTGGTAGGCTCCAGTACAAGCTGTTCTAAGAATCCATCTCGAAGGCACTCTACAAACTCTCTTTCCTGGGGTCCATTTCCAACCTGATTTTCCCAGTCTACCTGCATGTTGAAATCTCCCATAACCACCGTAGCATTACATTTTTGACTCGCCAATTTTATCTCCTGATTCAACTTGCACCCTGTGTCGAGGCTACTGTTTGGGGGCCTATAGATAACTCCCATTAGGGTCTTTTTACCCTTACAATTTCTCATTTCTATCCATACTGATTCAACATCTCCTGATTTTATGTCACCCCTTGCAAGGGAATGAATATCATTCCTTACCATCAGAGCAACCCCACCCCCTCTGCCCTCCTGTCTGTCTTTTCTATACGTTGTGTACCCCTGAATATTCAGTTCCCAGCCCTGGTCCTCTTGTAGCCATGTCTCAGTGATGCCTACAACATCATAATTGCCCATGACTAACTGAGCCTCAAGCTCATCCACTTTATTTTTTATACTACGCGCATTTAAGTACAACACTTTAACTTCTGTATTTACCTCCCCTCTCACATCGGTCACAATTGGCCCTGCCCTTAATTTCTTTTCCCCTCTAGAACTTCTGTTCCCCTTCTTCCGAGAGTCTTTTGCAGTATCTCCTGTATTCCCTTTTTTTTTTAACCTCATCTTCATATTCACAATTTGTCAACCCCTCCCCCCCACTACTTAGTTTAAAGCCACATGTGTCGCACTAGCAAACCTGCCTGCCAGAATGTTTGTCCCCCTGCTGTTAAGATGTAACCCGTCCCTTTTGTACAAGTCACCCCTAGCCCAGAAGAGATCCCAGTGGTCCAGAAATCTAAATCCCTGTTCTCTGCACCAGCCCCTCAGCCATATATTCATACCCTTTATCTCACTGTTCCTGGCCTCACCAGCACGAGGTACCGGTAGCAGTCCAGAGATAACCACCTTCGACGTCCAACTTCTCAGCATTTTTCCCAACTCTCTAAACTCCCGCTGTAGCACCTCCTTCCTCTTCCGCCCGATTACCAGGAGATCATCGTTTTCTACCAGGGCCACTATTTCAGACACTTTGGAGGATGACTGCACTTTCTAGCGAATGTTGCGGGACACGGAATAGGCGCGTTGACGAAACAGAATTCAATGGCGTAGAAAGAGAAAACAACGATATCACTGCAGGGGTTCCTTTGAGCTGCTATTTGGTGCAACCATCCTCTGTGACTTCAGCCCTGACGACAAATTCAGTCCACGGCAGAACCTTCACAGATAAGTGTAGGGTCCTATGAAGTGTAACAGATCGGAGAGATCTGGAGAACGATTCCGTGTACATGCTTCCCTGAAAGAGTGTCACTGGCAGTTAGGGTGGTAAATAAGGCTTTGGCACACGGACTTTAACAGTCAGGGTATTGAATATAGAATTTTGGACTATATGATACAATCGTTGAAGATATTGGTGAGATCACATTTGGAGTATTTTATTCAATTTTGCTCATCCTGCTACAGAAACTATGCCATGAAGCCGGAAAGAGTGCAGAAAACCCTTAATAGGATGTTGCGAGGTCTCGAGGACCTGAGCTATAGAGAAAGGTTGGGCAGGCTAGTACTTTATTCATAGGAGCCCAGGGGGGTGGTCTTATCGGGGTGTGTAAAATCACAAGGGGAATACATGGCATGTTTTTTTGCTGGGTAGAGAAACAAAAAACCAAAAGACATAAATTAAATATGAGAGGGGAACGTTTTCACAGGAACTTAAATTACATTTTTCTCAGCGAGTGTTGGGTATCTGGGTATATGGAACGAACTGTATTTGAGGTTGGTATATAAACAACATTTAATAGTCACTTGGAATACGCGGGTAAATGGCGTCAGGTTAGATGGGCCAGCTTATTCGACATGGGCAAGTTCGGCAAAAAGGTCCGTTTTCGTGCTGCATGACTCAAAGATTCTGAATAGAAATGATTCGTAGGGAAAAGTCAATTCTGGATTTAGTGTTGTGCATTGAACCAGATTTGATTAGAGAAATTAAGGTAAAGGAGTTACTCGGAAGTAGTGGCCATAATGGGATCAAATTCAACCTACAATATGATAGAGAGAAGATGACATCGGATGTTGTTGACGTGAAAACTGAACAAATGTGACTACAGAGGCACGAGGTTGATGCTGGCTGATGTTGATTAGATTGGGACCCTAGCAGGAATTACGGCGGTACAGCAATGGCAGGATTGTCTCCGAATAATTCGGAAGGGGCGGGGTTTTTTCATTCCAAACAATTTTTTCACCAAACAAATTATGTCCTTATATTTTCCTAATAATTATTATGGATATAAAGTCGAACCTTAATCTCCTGTATATACCCCAGATTTCTAATTATTTTAAATTCCCCTAACTATATGTCCACTTTGAACAGAAGAATAGATGATTAGATTTCTTGCACTATAGATATTCAAAATTAATCATTACACATCTGGTCCCTCTTTCACAGGATCCCGCGTGTATCCATTGACTATTCAGCCGGATATGGGAATTGCCAGTACTCTTTTGCCAAACATGAAAATGGTGAGACATTTACGCAACGCAGGACGTTTCGAATTTTTATTCGCAAAACCAAGCAAAGTAGATGTGTTTGTCATTTAAATAGCCGCCCGTTTAATGTAAATATATATTTCATTCCATTCTTCAGCTCGTCCCTGAATTTTCTCTGTGTCAGTCCATAGATACACGTGTTGGTGCAGGAACTGAGAAACTGTAACATAAACCCGAACTGTTGTGCGATGTATACCGGGCTGTTCAAATATCTGTCTGAGTAGAAGTAATTTTCCGCTTGCCATATCATGGCGTGTATTACGAAGGGCATCCACAATAAGATGAAATTGGCCGATAGAGCGAACAATAAAATCATTGACTTTCTCCGGTTCTCCATCTCAGGATCCTTCTTATTCTCAGTGATGTTCATGAGACTCCGGCGAACATTATTCGCTGCTATAATATTTTTGACTGTTAATCCGTTGAGGAATATGATTAAACAGATCGGCAATAACGGTGTTATAACACCGTCAAATAAAATTAGGGCTTTCCAGTAGGGCGAAGTAAAGATCTCAGCTTTTTGGACGCAACGCCATGGAACTCGGTCAATTATTTCGTAAGGTTCCACCATAAAATAAAACGGAATGCACCTTACAGAGCTCACTATCCCAACTGTTACCTCGACAACATTCGCTGTTCTCTCGGTGCAATATTGTTTCCGCAGCCTCTGACAGGAAATGGCGATGTAGCGATCGAAAGTAAATGCTACCGTAAACCAAACGGACCAGTCCGTGGTTGCAATTCCCAGAACGAGTGTTACAGCGCACACCGGTGTTATAAGCAGGAAGTTAACAAGCACATAGATATTATTAATTTGCTCCACTATAACCGTAACGAAAACTACCGCCAGGTCTGCTGCCGCCATTAGCACGAGGTAGCGAGTGATGCATTGGGAGAGACCACATTTTCCGCGGCGTAAGATCACAATCGCCGTTAAATTAACTGCAAGAGACACAAAAATAGAAAATTCCTCCCAAAATGCTCAATCCAACCAGTTTGAATTAATTACAAAAAAACCCATACATAACAATTTGGACATTGCCGAAACCAAACCACTGCCAAATCTGTGTCCAATTAACTTGGCCGTTTGGCCTTACCGAGACATGAGGCCGATGGGCAGCAGCCGTAACAGCTATTGGCGAGGTCGGCTAGCGAAGGATGGAAAAGGATCAGTGGCGAATAGTTCGTGGACAGTGTGTATTTCACAGCCCGACAATCACAGGCCGCGCCCACGTCTGACCTAAGGCGAGCATAGAGATGGAACTTTGTTACCTGTGGCGTTGTTTCAACAGGTTTAGATAAACCTCTGATGTCCGATCAAAAGTGAATCTGTTGAAGGTGATGTCGGTATTCTTTATGAAGGGTATATAAAATTAATAAAAAGGCAGCATTGTACGAAACCAATTATGTCGACATCACTACTGTGATATATAATCGGAGACGAATGAAATGCGACTCAGCGCCAGGGATAACTCCGCATAGAATTCGAGAGGAAACCATGCAAGGTGAACGTTGGGGATCACAGGCAGACTCGTATGCGTAAGCTAGCAGTGGAACAGCGGGAGATATCATAATGTCTCCTGTTCGAAAAAACACTGGATTGCCCTTGACGCAAAATCTGTGTAAATATAGTCGGGAACGGCTGATGGTCCACGATTTACTAAATGGTGTCGACTGTTCCCATCCTTCTGTCGACGGTCAGGACACATGACATAGAAACTTTGTGAAGTGTGCAGTCGCGCGGGAGCTACCGTGGGCCACCAAGCGAGGTGAATGCAAAGCGTTGCCTTCTCGAGTTATTGTCCCCGCCCAATGGAACAAGTTTCAATTAAAACCATTTGAGGTGAAAATAATTGTCATATGAGAAAAGATTGAAAAGACTAGGCTTGTATTTACTGGAGTTTAGAAGGATTAGAGGGGATCTTATAGAAACATATAAAATTATAGAAGGACTGGACAAGCTAGATGCAGAAAAATCGTTCCCAATGTTCGAAGGGCCGAATGGCCACCTCCTGCACCTACGTTCTATGTTTCTATGTTTCTAATTGAAACGAAGTAAACACCAACAAAATCAGTAATAACTTTATGAGACTAGAAAGAAGAAAACGAGTGCAGTATCAACCAAAGATCTGTCTGATTAATGGAATGAAATACGAATGATGTCACCTATTCTGACAATAACTGTGAACTGAAAAACAACCCTCAACGACACAATATGTTCCAGAGATACCTATGGAAAACAAAATGAAGATAGGTCAAAGCATGTCTGAAAGCAGTGGATCAAAGTGCTGACAGCATTGAACGACAGCAAGGTCCTGGGCGTTTCCATACCTTCTGAAATATTACGTGAGCATGTTAAGGATACTTAAACATGTATGTATGATAAAAGATGCATTCGCAAACTTCTAGACTAAATGATGTGCGATCCAGTTCTGCACTACCGCCATTTACAAGTTTGCAGTTGACGTTATCCTTGTGGGCCGAATATCCGGTAATGAGTAGATCGAGGAGATAGAGAGCTTCATAACAGGTGTCAAGGCAACGAACTCCCCCTCAATGTCAGCAAGACGAAGGAGCTAATCATCGACCTCAGGAAACCGTGTGGTGTTCACGCTCCATTCAGCATCAGTAGTGCTGAAGTGGAGATGGGCGCGAGTTTCAAATATAACCTACAATTTATAGTGGCCCAAATATTTCTTCATAAGATCAAGGAAATTCCAGATGTTTCCAATTACTCTTACTAACTTCTAGAGATACACCGTGGAGAGCATCTGATCGGGATGCATCTACTTGGCTTGACACAAGCTCTGTCCAAGACATTACGGTGGAGACCCAAGAAATCCGACATGGCTCTAGTATCGAGTGCACGCATTTGTTCTGTCTATTGGATTTGAAATTGACCTGATCGTGTTTATTTATGGTAGATTAGATCTCTTTAGATAGGGTGCATGTCAAAGCTTTTCACTGTACCTTGATATACATGACAATCAAAAACCTAAATAAAATAGCGTAATTCACGCCGAGAAATATGATCCCTATCTCTCCATACCTCACTGCCACATTCCTATGGGCAGCATTTCAAATCCCGCAGAATTCTTGCTACGGTACAAATAACAGAAGCTGAAGACCAATGATTCCAGGATCCGCCAGGGCCGCTCATCCAGGATAACAGCGCACCCGTGTGGGAAATTCTCCGTCAGATTAGAACACTGCTGAGTAAACCCACGAACAAATCACCGACGAATGGCTGAACGGCTGAACGGTTCGGTCATCGCGAACTAGTCCATGACTGCAGCCTCGTGATACCTGAAGGGATTGAGGGAGACCGTTCCATACAGTAGCAATTGTCGCCGACAGGGCGCACAGATGTAATATAAATGGCTAAAACATTATGGAGGAAAGGTGATGACCATTCACTTTGACACTTGAATTTGAAGAGATATTTGGACAATTATTCAAAGGAGCATTCGGTCTAATGTGGCAAAACAATTCGGTCGAATTATTGAATGGTCTAATGTGGCAAAATAACTTTGTGCTGGAAATGAGCGGAAAGCTGTTTCAAATAGATGCAACAACAAATCAGCTTTTTTCCCGCAGTCCACAGCCGCGCACCACCATTTACCAGCGCTTACAAGGACCCATATAAGACACGAAAACGAATCTCAATAGGTGCCGTCACTTTATTTGTAGTACAATTTCCTCATTCTACGTTGGTCAGACATAAGACAGTACACGTTTATCAATCCGCATTAGTTACAGTAAAATAAACATTTGTGGCAAAATAACACGGATGAAACGAAATATATTGTCTCCGGATTAATTATCTTACCAATAATTCCAATTGCAGCAAGTATAGGATAGTAAATGCTCGCAATGTAATAAATGGCCGCGTATCCCATTTCGGTCAGAAGTGATTGCGTGCAAAATAATTGTACTGCCGACGTATTCTGGGGATTTGTTTAAAAAGCTGAGGAAAGTCCACTGAGCTCATTAGAGGTAACAACCCATTGCTCTCGTTACCACAGCTCACTGAATCATCACTCAGAGTGAACTATTTTTAGTCATTGTATCACCGTGAAAAACATTTCTCTGCTCGAGGAATAATAAAAACGATGTTGGATATTATTCTTTGAATCGTTTTCCAGCAAGGAACGTTGTAATTTCTGATTTTATAGAGCTATATTTTGGAGTATTTAATTGAACCATGGTGGAAACATATTATTCATATCACGACTTCCTTCAAAGCAAATTGACTCGCAACACTCGGCGCAGCCGATGGTTGTCGATCTTGTGTGAATCCAGACGCACAGGAGAAGCAATGGACAGACAAAGGACGACAGAGCATTCTCCTTGCAGCGCATTGGTCAAACATTTGTTTTTATACAAGGGATTAACGCCGCTAGGCATCCTTTCAGGTGGTCATGGAGCTGGAATCGATGCGAGCGTTGAGATCCCAACACTATATTCGCATACATTTAAGGACATTAACGAATGCCATTAGATTGTCCAGTGGTGGCTCACTGCAATAACACAAAGGCAAAATGTAGGAAGGTCTGATAGGTAGCACGGAACATTGAAATGAATGAGGCAGTGGACGGTGTGTATATATGGAAGCTAATAACATGTTGGGCTACGTAGCGAGATGATTTGAATATAGGTCCTTCTGCAGTTGTACAGGTCCCTGGTGAGACCACATCTGGAGTACTGAGTGCAGGTTTGGCCTCCTAATTTGAGGAAGGACATCTTTGCTCTTGAGGCGGTGCAGTGTAGGTTCAGGAGGTTAATTCCCGGGATGGCAGGACTGTCATATGTGGAATGATTGGAAAGACTGGGCTTGGACTCACTGGAGTTTAGAAGAATGAGAGGGGATCTTACAGAGACGTATAAAATTATAAAAGGACTGGAAAAACTAGATGCAGATAAATGTTCCCAATGTTGGGGAGTCCAGAACCAGGAGCCGCAGTCTAAGAATAAAGGGGAGGCCAATTAAAACTGAGATGAGAAAAAACTTTTTCACCAGAGAGTTGTGAATTCGCCAATGGTATTCAAAATTGGCTTGGAGGTAGGAGTAAAGGGCATTTGTGGAGTGCTCTTTTTTTCCGATTGGTGGCCTTTGTTCACGGATGTGGTCCAGGGATCGGGGCTGGGTCCCACGTGGTTTGACATAGTAGACAGCGAGGAGGGATCTCTAAGTTTACAACAAGATATAGACTGATAGAGAAGATGGCCCATAGAATTGCAAATGCAATTTAACCCTAATAATTGCGTGGAGATGTACTTTGGTATGCCAGACGACGAAACGACTTGCGTTAGTGGGGAGAATTCTGAGGGATGCGATACATATGCATTTGGATATCCAGGGGATATCACTGAATACCTCCAGAAACGAGTGGTAAGCTTGAGATTTTGGTGCGGGGCCAATTCCAGTTCGTGCCTTATATTAATTATTTAGATGTGAATGCACAAGTTATGATTTGTAAATTTGCAGACGACATTAAAGTGGATGGTATTGTGAGCGAATGTGGTTGTGGAAAATTGCAGCAGGATCTTGATCGGTTGGGCAGGTGGGTTAATAGGTTCAAAGGTCAAAGCTTCAAAAGGTCTCATAAGATCATAAGATTATAAGTGATAGGAGTAGAATGATGCCATTCGGCCCACTGTCTACTCTGCCATTCAATCATGACTGATCTATCTCTCCACTCTAACCCCATTCTGCTGCCTTCACCCCATAACGTCTGACACCCGTACTAATCAAAATATATCTGTCTTTGCCTTAAATGTATCCACTGACTTTGCCTCCACAGCCTTCTGTAGCAAAGAATCACCACCCTCTGAACAAATATATATTGCCTCATATCCTTCCAAAAAGAACGTCCTTTAATTCTGAGGCTATGACCTCTAGTCCTGGACTCTCCAACTAGTGGAAATATCATCTTCACACCCACTCTAGCCAAGCCTTTCATTATTCTGTACGTTTCAATGAGACCCTCTCATTCTTCTAAACTCCTGCGAATAGAAGCTCAGTGCCGTCGTACGCTCATCGTATGTTAACCTAGTCATTCCTAGGATCATTTTCTAAACCTCCTCAGGACCCTCTCTAGAGTCAGCACATCCATTCTCAGAATTGATGCCCAAAATAGCTCACAATATTCAAAATGCGGCCTTACCAGCGCCTGGAAAGCATTGACAGGATCGGTCAAAGTCAGCATGTATTTATGAAGGGGAAATCAAAGTTCATTAATCTTCTGGAATTTTTTGAGGACGTAACTAGTAGAATGGATTAGGGAGAGCCAGTGGATGTGGTGTATCTGGACTTTAAAAAAGACTTTGACAAGGTCCCACACAAGAGATTAGTGTGCAAAATTAGAGAGCATGCTATTGGGGTAGGGCATTGACATTGACTGGTTGGCAGACAAGAAGTAAAAAGTAGGAATTAACGGGTCCTATTCAGAATTGCAGGCAGTGACTAGTGGTGTGCGGCAAGGCTCGGTGCTGGGACCCCAGTTATTTATAATATATATTAACGATTTAGACGAGGAAATTAAATGTGACGTCTGCACGTTTGCGGAGGACACAAAGCTGGATGGTAGTGTGGGCTGCGGTTAGGATGCTATGAGACTGCAGGGTGACTTGGATAGGTTGGGTGAGTGGGCAGATGCATGGCAGATGCAGTATGATGTGGATAAATGTGAGGTTATCCACTTTGGTGGCAAGACCACGAAAGCAGATTATTATCTGACTGGTGTCAGGTTAGGAAAAGAGGAGGTGCAACGAGACCTGTGTGTGCTTGTACATCAGTCACTGAATGTAAGCGTGAAAGTACAGCAGGCAGTGAAAAAAACTAATGGCATGTGGTCTACGCTGCGATTTGAGTTTAGAAGCAAGGAGGTCCTTCTGCAGTTGTAAAGGGCTGCACCTGGTATGAGACTGCACCTGGTGTGTGCAATTGGGTGCAATTTTGATATTCTAATTTGAGGAAGGGCATTATTGCTATTGAGAGAGTGCAGCGTAGGTTCACCAGGTCTTCTTTCCATCATTTATGTTTCAAATGTCACATCACTGTCTTCGTCCGTCCTGAAAAGGATGCAAGCTTCCGGCGACAATCAGAAGAAGCCATTACTTGTACAATAGATGGTGTTGGTAGCAGAATTAGCTCAGGACAGTTCCTGTTAGCCTGACATCGGTGGTGGGGAAGATGCTGGAGTCAATTATTAAAGAGGTAATAACGATGCATTTGGATAGCAGTAAAAGGATAAGTCCAAGTCAATAAGGATTATGTTCTGGACTCCCCCAACATTGGGAACATTTTTCCTGGATTTAGCTTGTCCAGTCCCTTTATAATTTTATACGTCTCAGTAAGACCGCCTCTCATCCTTCTAAACTGCAGTGAATACATGCCTAGTCTTTTCAATATTTCCATAAATGACAGTCCCACCATCCCAGGGATCAATCTCGTGAATCTACGCTGCACTGCCTCAATTACAAGGTTGTCCTTCCTCCATTTAGGAGAACAAAACTGCACACAATACTCCAGATGTGGTCTTACCAGGGCCCTATAGAACTGTAGAAGAACTTATTTACTCCTAAACTGAAATCCTCTCGTTATGAAGGCCAACAGGCCATAAGCTTTCTTCACTGCCTGCTGTACCTGCACGCCACCTTTCAGTGTCCGGTGTAAAAGGACACCGAGGTCTCGCTGCACTTCCCCCTTACCTAACCTGACACAATTGAGGAAATAATCTGCCTCCTTGTTTTTGACGCCAAAGTGGATACCCTCACATTTATCTACATTTTCCTGCATCTGCCATGCATCTGCCCACTCAATCAAAATGTCCTGGTCACCCTGCAACCTCCTAACATCCTCTTCGAAATTCACACTGCCACCCAGCTTTGTGTCATCTGAAAACGTGCTAGTGTTACTTCTAATTCCTCCATGCAAATCATTAATATATGTGGTAAATAGTTGCGGCCCCAACACCGAGCCTTGCGGCGCTCCACTCGCCACTGCCTGCCATTCTGAAAAGGATCCGTTTACTCCTACTCTTTGCTTCCTGCCTGCCAATCAATTCTCTATCCATGTCAACACTCTACCACCAATACTATGTGCTCTAATTTTGCTCACCAATCTCCCGTGTGGGACTTATCAAAGGCTTTCTGAAAGTCTAGATACACTACATCTACTGACTCCCCTTCATCCATTTCACTTGTCACATCCTGAATAAATTCCAGAAGGTTAGTCAAACATGATTTCCCTTCCATAAATCCATGCTGACTTGGATTTATCCTTTTACTGCTATCCAAATGTATCGTTATTTTCCTCGTTTATTCACAAAATCCTGGAGTAACTGTGCAGGTTAGGCAGCATCTCAGGAGAGAAGGAATGGGTGACGTTTCGGGTCGAGACCCTTCTCTGTGAGTTATTACCTCGTTAATAATTGACTCCAGCATCTTCCTCACCACCGATATCAGTCTAACTGGTCTGTAATTCCCCGTTTTCACTCTCGCTCCTTTCTTGAATAGTGGGATAACAATAGCTCTCCTCCAATCCACAGGAACTGATCCTGAATCTATTGAACATTGGAAAGTGATCACCAATGCGTCCACTATTTCTAGAGGCAAGTCCCTGTGTATCCTGGGATGCAGAATATCAGGCCCTGGGGATTTATCATCCTTCAGTCCCATCAGTCTACCCAATACTATTTCTCGCCTAATACACATGTCTTTCAGTTCCTCCATCCACCTAGATCCTCTGTCCTTTAGTATATCTGGGACATTATTTGTGTCTTCCTTAGTGAAGACAGATCCGAAGTACCTGTTCAACTATTCTGCCATTTCCTTGTTACCCATAATAATTTTCACCCGTGTCTGCCTTCAAGGGACCCATATTTGTCTTTGCTAATCTTTTTCTCTTAACATATCTAAATAGGTTTTTACTGTCTTTCGTTATATTCTTGGCGAGCGTCCCATCGTACTTCATCTTTTCAGCCCGTATTGCCCGTTTTGTTACCTTCTGTTGTCCTTTGAAATTTTCCCAATCCTCTGTCTTCCTGCTACTCTTTGCTGTGTTATTCCTCTTTTCTTTTAGTTTTATTCCATCCCCAACTTCCCTTGTCAGCCACGGATTATGCCCAGAAATTCCTACCATTGCTGTTCCACCGATATTCCTGCTAGGATCCTTTTCCAGTCGACCTTTCCCAGCTCCTCTCTCATGCCTTCTTCGTCCCCTTTGTTCAACTGCAACACTGACTCTTCCGATTTAACCTTTTCCCTCTCAAATTGCACATTAAAACTAATCAAATTATGATCACTACCTCCAAGCGGTTCATTTACATCAAGTTCTCCAAATCTGGTTCATTGGACAACACCAAATGCAGAATTGCCTTTTCTCTGGTCAGCTCCAGTACAAGCTGCTCGAGGAATCCATTTCGGAGGCAGTCTGCAGACTCTCTTTCTTGGGGTCCAGAACCAACACGATTTTCCCAGTCTACCTGCATATGGAAATCCCCCATCACCACAGTGGCATTACCTTTCTTACATCCCAGTTTTAACTGCTGCTGCAACTTACACCCTACATCCGGGCTACTATTTTGGGGGTCTGCAGATAACTCCAATTGGTGTCTTCTTACCTTTACAATTAGTTCCCGAACCACCATATATCACACTGAATAAAACATAGAAGCATAAAAACATGGAAAATAGTTGCAGGAGGAGGCCATTCGGCCCTTAGAGCGAGCACCGCCATTCATTTTCATCATGGCTGATTATCCACAATCAATAACCCGTGCCTGCCTTGTCCCCACATCCATTGATTCTACTAGCCCCTAGAGCTCTATCTAACTCTCTCTTCAAACCATCTAGTGATTTGGCCGCTACTGCCCTTTGTAGCAGAGAATACCATAAATTTACAACCCTCTGGGTGAAAAGGTTCCTTCTCACCTCAGTTTTAAATGGGCTCCCCTTTATTCAAAAACTGTGGCCCTTGTTTCTGGACTCGCACAACATTGGGAGCATTTTTCCTGCATCTAGCTTGTCCAGTCCTTTTATAATTTTATATGTCCCTATAAGATTCCTTCCCATCCTTCTAAACTCCAGTGAATACAAGCCTAGTCTTTTCAATCTTTCCTCATATGACAATCCCGCCATCCTGGGGATCAATCTCGTGAACCTACGCTGCACTGCCTCAATTACAAGGATGTCCTTCCTCAAATTAGGAGACCAAAACTGTGCACAATACTCCAGATGTGGTCTTACCAGAGCCCTATACAACTGCAGAAGAACCTCTTTACTCCTATACTGAAATCCTCTCGTTGTGAAGGCCAACATGCCATTAGCTTTCTTCACTGCGTGCTGTACCTGCACGCCAACTTTCAGTGACTGGTGTACAAGGCCACCCAGGTCTCGTCGCACTTCCCCCTTACCTACCCTAACTCCATTGAGATAATAATCTGCCTCCTTGTTTTTACCGCCAGTGGATAACCTCACATTTATCTACATTATACTGCATCTGCCGCGCATCTGCCCACTCACTCAACCTGTCCAGATCACTCTGCAACGTCCTAACATCCTCTTCGCTGTTCACACTGCCACCCAGCTTGGTGTCATCCGCAAACTTGCTAGTGTTAATTCTAATTCCAAAGATTCCGAAATTTTATTTCTGGTTAGCCAAACAGTCACAATTGGTGGTATATTTTCCCCAATCCGACGTTCCTTAATTGTGCGATTAAGCAATATTTTCCGAATTTTCAAATGCATATTGAGACTCTCCATGAACTATTACGCAAGTTCTTCAACACGCCAAGGTCAATATATTAGCTGTCTGTTTCATTTCCTGAACCCACCCTGACTTTGACTAATCCATTGAATGCTGTCCACGTTTTCTTTTTAGTGTATCTTTCACATTTGTTTCTAGGTATTTCACATTTCTGACATAGTCTGCAATTCTCTCTTCTCCCCTCCTTTCTCTCGGGAACATTTGGGTTCATACTTGTAACACTGCAGCATGAAGGGATTACAGCGGAATGTAAAGAATTTTAGATGATAACCATCTATTTTTACCAGGGCCGCAACTTTAGACACTTTGGAGGATGACTGCACTTCTAAGCGAATGTTGCCGTACACAGATTAGGCGTCAACACGCGTTGACGAAGCAGTATTCAATGGTGATGAAAGAAAAAACAATTATCTCACTGCAGGGCTTCCATGGAGCCGTTACTTGGTGCAACCATCCTCTGCTACTTCAGCGAACCATAAAGTCAATCCACGGCAGAACCTTCACAGAGAAGACGTGGGCCTTGTGCAGTGCAACAGAGCAGAGAGATCTGGAGAAACAGTTACGTGTCCATAGTTCTCTGAAAGAGTGTCGCAGGTGGTTAGCGTGGTAAAGAAAGCTTTGGCACATGAACTTCAGCAGTCAGGGTAATGAATATAGAATTTGGGACATTATCAAACAATCGTAAAAGATATTCGTGCGGCCGCATTTGGATTACGGTATTGAGTTTTGGTCACCCTGCGACATTACCTCGGCAATTAACGTGGAATTAGTGCAGAAAAAGCTTAATTTGTTTGTTGCGAGGTCTTGAGGGCCCGAGCTCGAGGGAAAGGTTGGGCAGGTTAGGATGTTTTTCATTGGAGCGCAGGTATGGTCTCGTCGAGGTATGTAAAATCGCGAGGGGATTGCATGGGCATCAAGAACCAATCGACATAAATCTCAGTTGAGAGGGAATAGTTTTAATAGGAATCTAAAGGACATATTTTTTTCTCTCAACGGGTGGCGGGTATATGGGTATATGGAAAGAGCTGTCAGAGGAGGTCGCTGAGGCAGGTTCCATAACAGGTTTTAATCGTCACTTGGGGTCACAATAGTAAATGGGTTCAGATTAGACGGCATATCTTATTCGACATGGGCAAACAAAGACCTCACTCCATGCGGCTTTACTTTATACTGAGTGGGAATAATCTCCGAGCAGGTCATGATGTTCAATACCATTTCCAGCTCTCCAGGCACTGAAGGAGACCACGCCTTCATACAAATAAATACTGAGCCAAGGGATGACTAGCAACAATTTAAAAGTTCCCTACAACTGTCAGACGTGTCCAATTCCAACAAGAAAAGACCTACCGGTATAACTTTGAAATCCAATTACATTGACGTCACTGAGTCCACGAACACCAATAACCGAGTTGTTACCAGTGACGAGATACTGCATTGGACAACATTGACCTCGTACAGAAACGTATAAAATTATAAAAGGACTGGACAAGCTAGATGCAGGAAACATGTTTCAATGTTGGGAGAGTCCAGGACGAGGGGCCACTGTCTAAGAATAAAGGGGAGGCCAACCATAATGAGAAAAAAATCACCCTGCGAGTTATGAATCTGTGGATTTCACTGCTACAGAAGGCAGTAGAGGCCAATTCACTGGATGAATTAAAAAGAGAGTAAGATAGACCTCTAGGAGCTAGCGGAATCAATGGATATCGGGAGAAGACAGGCACGGATTATTGATGGTGGATGATCAGCCATGATCACGATGAATGGCGGTGTTGGCCCGAAGGACTCGAAGAGCCTCCCCCTTCACCTTCATGTTTCTATGTTTCTAAGTATGAATAAGTCATAAAAGCAGGCAGACATAAATGTGATTACGTTGTGGCCAATGTGCCACTGGATGCCCCTGTGGTGATTCATCCTCTTATAGTTTCTGTGACTGGCCGAAGATTTATTTTTATTTTTGACAGGACTGTGTTTCACCATGAATAACTTTTAAAACCTCACAAACAAAGTAAAGTGTCAGAGGAACTCAACGGGTCAGGCAACATCTGTGGAGGTCGAAACAAGGAAAAGCAGGTGCTAGAATATTGCGCAAAAATAAAGTGCTGGAAGAACACAGGTGGCAACTACGAATGGATTGGACAGACGACTATTGCTGTCGGGCCATTATTTAGGCTGACAGTAGACGGTTGGGAGAATGCCAGAGAAGAAGATTGGTACCAGGGTAAAATATAACACGTCATGTAGGTACGTAAGATGAGCGGAGGTGGGGAGGGCGAAGTGTTGATTGCATATTGGCAAGTGACAAAGGCTCGAGGTGAAATGAGTCAATAGGGCGCTACATAAGAAGACGTGGAATGTAAAGGCGAAAGGAAAGATACGAGTTGGGGAATGGGAGAGCCGGGAGGTAAAATGGAAATGTGCGACTTGTTTATGGGTCATGAGCGTGGAGGCAAACGGGGGATATATAGGTGACTGGGAGAGGATGTTCCTGCGATATTTCTGTGCCCACTAGGATGTGTCTGTGGACGTGGGGAAGAGAAGGAGATGGGGGAACTCATTCCCTGAAGGCTTCCTGTTGAATAACCATGCCATGTTAAACTTCGCAATAGATATGGAAGAAAAAGTGGTGATTCTTGAAATGCTCGGAACCGTAGAAAGAAAAACAAAGTAGAAGTTCTTGAACACCGACCCTTTTAAAGCCGGAGAGAAGGATACCAGTAGGGGAAGTGGGAAAGGGGGAAAATTCGTTTTAATCCTCAGTGCAGGTGAAAAATGAGCAATTCTTGATGCAATCGTGAAACTTGTGGAGGGAGTTGGCAAGGACCGTTCACAGACTTTGTTCCTCAACCACAAAAGAGGGGAGATAGGAACAGAAGATGAATAATCCTCATGAGTAGAACTACAAAGCTGCAAGGGTAAAAAGAACATGGTGGGAGTTAGTTACAGAACCTGTCCGCCCCCCCCCCGGCCGCCGAACAGTAACCAGGGAAGTGGGTGCAAATTACATCAGGAGACACAATTGGCATGTAAAAAAGCAACGTAACGATGGTCTTGGGTGATTTCAACATACAGGTAGACTGGGAAATCAGGTTGGTACTGGACCCCAAGAGAGGGAATTCGTAGTGCCTGCGAGATAATTTATTTGAGCAACCTGTAGTGGAGCCGACCAGGGAGAATGCAATTCTGGATTTAGTGTTGTGTAATTACCCAGATTTGACCAGGGAGTATGACGTAAAGGAGCTACGAGGAAGTAGTGACCATAATAGGATGAAATTCAACCTTGAACTTGTGTGGGAGAAGATGAGGTCGGATGTGTTGGTGTTACCGCTGAGCAAAAGTGAGTACAGAGGCGTGGCAGGTACTGGCTAAAGATGATTGTGGAGCCGAGCAGGAATGACGATGGATCAGCAATGGCAGGAATGCATGGGAATAATTCTGAAGACGCAGGATCTTTTCATTCCAAACAATTTATGTCCAAATATTTCCTTGTATCCATCCCAGCTTTCCAATTCTGTTAAATAAGTCTAAATACTTCAGTCCGATTTAAACATATAAATACATAATCAAATTTCTTGTACTATAGATCTTCGGAGTTAATAATTGCATACTTCGTCCCTCTTTCGCTGGATCCAATGTTTGTCCTTTGTTTATTCAGCCTGATTTGGGTATTGAGAGTACTCATTGACAAACATGACAAATTGTGAGACATTTACGCAATCCAGAAAGAGTTTGAAATATTTATTTCATAATACAAACAGTAGATTTGTAGATACAGTAGATTTGTTTGTTATTTATAAAGCCGCCCGTTTAATGTAAAGACGTACTTCATTCCATTCTTCAGCTCCTCCCTGAATTTCCTCTGTGTCAATCCATAGATACACGTGTTGGTGCAGGAACTGAGAAACTGTAACATAAACCCGAACTGTTGTGAGATATATATCGGGGTATTCAAATATCTGTCTGTGTAGAAGTAATTTTTTGGCTGCCATATCGTAGACTGTATACGAAGGGCATCCACAATAAAATGAAATTGGCCGATAGAGCGAACAACAAAATCATTGACGTTCTCCGGTTCTCCATCTCTGGATCATTCTGATTCTCGGTGATGTTCCTAAGTCCGCGGCGTACTTTATTCGCTGCCATAATTTGTCTCACTGTTAAACCGTTGAGGAACAAGATTAAACAGATCAGCAAAAGCGGTGTTATGATACTGTCAAATAAAATGAAGGCTTTGTAGATGGACGAGGTATAGAACTCGGCTTTGGGGACGCAACGTCATGGTACTCGGTCAATTATTTCGTAAGGTTCCACCATAAAGTAAAACGGAATGCACCTTACACAGCTCAGTACCCCAACTATTACCGCGACAACATTCGCTGTTCTCTCGGTGCAACATTGTTTCCGCAGCCTCTGACAGGAAATGGCGATGTAGCGATCGAAAGTAAAACCGACCGTGAACCAAACGGAACAATTCGTGGAAGCGACTCTCAGAACGAGTGTTACAGCGCACACCGGAGTTATTAATAGGAAGTTAACAAGCACATAGATATTATTAATCTGCTCCACTATAACCGTAACGAAAACGACCATCAGGTCTGCTGCCGCCATCAGCACCAGGTAGCGAGTGATGCATTGCGAGAGACCACATTTTCCGCGGCATAAGATCACAATCGCCGTTAAATGCACTGCAAGAGGCACAACAATATAAAATTACTTCCAGAAATGCTCTATCAAATCAGGTTGAATTAATTGCAAGACGATATTTGTACCAATGTGGACATTGCCGGAACCAAACCAGCGCTAAATCTGTGTCTAATTAACCAGGCCGTTTGCCTTTACCGAGACAGGAGGCCGATGGGTAGCAGCCGTAACAGCTATTGCCGAGGTCGGGTAGCGAAGGATGGAAAAGGTTCAGTGGCGAAAAGGCCGTGGGCTGTGTCTATTTGATACCACGCCAATAACAGGCCACGCCAATGTCTGACATCAATCGAGGAGATGTGGAAACTTGTGATTTGCGGCTTTGTTTCAATAGGTTTAAATAAACCTCTGATATCCGCTCAAACGTAAAACTGTTGAAAGTGATGTCGGTATTCTTTACATATGGTGTTTATTTATTTTTTAAATGGCGAATTGTGCGATACCGATGACCACGATTTCACTACAGTTGATCAGACCAAAATACCACCTCAAGTGAATGGAAAGCGATTCTGCACCAGGGATAACGCACAGGATTGGAGAAGAGAACATGCAAGGTAAACCTCGAGGAATGATCGTCAGGTTCACCTCGTGCGGAATTCAGTAGTGGGGTGGCGGAGATATAACGTCTGCTGCTCGAATAACAGCTTGGATTGCTATTGACGCAAAATCTGTGCATATATGGTGGGGAACGGCTGATGGTCCACGATTTGCAAAATGGGATCGCCTGTCCCCTTACTTCTGTCATTATCCATGCCTCGTAGCAGTGAAACGTTGTGAATATGTGCAGTCGCGCGGTCAGGAGATACCGTTGGCCACCCACGCGAGTTGAATGCAAAGCCTTGCATTCTCGAGTTATTGCCCGCCCAATGAAACAAGTCGCAATAAAAACCAATTGAAGTGAAGACTATTAAAACGAATTGACGAGTCACAAAAAGCTGGAGTAACTCACCTTTACAGCACAAAAATCAATAATAACGTAGTGAGATTAAAACGAATAAAATGAGCGCAGAATCAACCTAAGATCTGTCTGATTAATGCAATGAAATACGAATTACCACACATATTGACAACAACCATGAACTGAAAAGCGAACCTCAACGACACAAGAATTTCCAGAGACACCTATTGGAAAACAAAATGAAGAAAAATCAAAGCATGGCTGAATTCAGTGGTTCAACACGGTGACAGCATTGAACGAGAGCAAGTCCCCGAGCGTTTCCCCACCATTTGACAATTTACGTGTGCAGGTTAAGGATACTTAAACCTTCATGATGAACCATGAAGGAGATAGACAGCTTCATAACAAGGTGTCAAGGCAACAACCCCCCCCCTCAATGTCAGCAAGACGAAGGAGCTTATCATCGACATCAACTGGGTGGTGCAAAACCCTGAAGGCACGATTCACGATAATTAGGAAAATCCCCTTCTGTTCTTATCAGACTATAACATATGTGCAAATGGTTAAGAACTTCAAGTTCCTTGACATTCATATTACCAATTATATGTCGTTCAAGCGTTTGCAAGAAGGCACACCGACGTCTCGACGTCGAGATGTGACGCATGAAATTCGACATGGATCCAACGTCCAATTAACGCATTTGTTCCAGCTATTGGAGTTGAGTTTAACTTGATTGTGCTTATGGCAGACCTGATCTATTTAGTTAGCATGGAAGTCAAAGCGCTTCACGGTACCTTGATGTACATGACAATAAAAACACTAAAACAATTAAATAACGTAATTCACTGCAAGAAATATACTCTCCAGACTGACTGTCACATTCAACTGGGCAGCGTTTCACATCCCGCAGAATTCCTGCTGGGGTGCAAATAACAGAGGCTGAAGAACAATAACTCCAGGACACGCCTGGGTCGCTCAAGCAGCACAACAGCGCACCCGCGTAGTAAATCTTCCGTCAGATTAGAACGCTACTGCGTAAATCCACGAACCATGACTGAAAAATGGCTGAACGTCTGAACGGTTCGGTGAACTGGTCCATGACTGCAGCCTCGTGATACCAGAAGTGGATTCAGGGAGACCCTTCAGTACAATAACATGAACCAACGACAGGCCGCACAGATTTGAAATAAATGGCAAAAAGCATAATGGAGGAAAGGTTTCACATTTCACATTGACATTGGAATTTGAAGAGATATTTGGACAATAATTCAATGGGACATTCAATGATTTCTAATGTGGCAAAATAATTTTGTGCTGGAAATGAACTGAAGCTGTTTGAAAGAGATGTAAGTACAAATCAACTTTTAGTCTGCAGACAACTGACGTGAATTACCATTTACCAGCGCTTGCCAGGACCTACCGAAGACATGAAGACGTTTCTCAATATGCACCGTCACTTTATTTGTTGTACAATTTCATCATTCTACGTTGGTCAGACATAAGATGATACATATTTAAAAATCCGCGTTAGTTAGAGCAAAGCAACATTTGTGGCAAAATAACACAAAGATGAAACGAAATGTATTTTATGCGGATTCATTTTCTTACCAATAATTCCAACCGCTGCAAGTATAGGATAATAAATGCTTGCAATGTAATAAATAGCCGCGTATCCCATTTCGGTCTGAACTGGTTGCGTGCAAAATTTTGCACTGTCGACCTATACTGGGGATTCGTTTAAAAAGCTGAGAAAATTATAGGTTAGGATAACCCTCGTGACTCTCGTTACCGTAGCTCACTGAATAAACACAAAGCAAACTACTTTTAATCATTCCATCACCGTGAAAAAAAACCTATCCCTCCTCGAATACAAACAATTTTGGGTATTGGGGCGATTAACTCGCTAGGTTACCTTTCAGGTTGTTTAGCGTTGGAATCGATACGAACGGCAGATCTAACACTATATTCGCTTATATTTAAAGACATTAACGCATTCCAATAGATTCTCACGTGATGCTTCACTGCGATAACATCAACACGTTGGCTTTAGGCTTGGTTTTCTTAGCTGAGCGCTTATCCTGCAGTTATAAAACCAGCACTTACTGTTTTAATTGTAATTTATCGACATGCAGATGAACTTTTTGGGAGTCCTGCACCAGCACTCCCAAGTCCCTTTTCACCTCCCATTTCTAGATTCCCTCTCCTATTTAGAAAACAATTTACGCCTTTATTCCTACTACCATATTGCACGACTCCACACTTTGCTACACTATATTCTATCTGCCACTTTTCGGCCCACTCGCCCAACCTATCCGTTCTCTACACTACCTGCTCATCCACCTATGTTTTCGTATCATCCCCAAACTCAAATCATTAATATACACCGTGCAAAGCAGCGGGCACCAACACCGAGCCCTGCGGAACTCTTCTAATCACTGGCAGCCCACCAGAAAAAAGCCCCTTTTATTGCCACTCTTTGCCTTCTGCCATCCAGCCAATCTGATGTCTATGCTGGTATCTGCCCTTTGATATCATGGGCAAATGTAATGCTCGCATTTATTTCGAGAGGGCTTATATACAAAAACAGGGGTGTAATGCTGAGGCTCTACAAGGCGCTAGTCAGGCCGCATTTGGAATATTGTGAGCAATATTGGGTACCATGGGCTCTCATCATCCGCAGCAGCCTCCCATGTGGCACATTATCAAAGGATTTCTGAAAATCTAGGAAGCCAACATCTATTGACTCTTCTTTGCCTGTCCTGCTATTTACTTCTCCAAAAGAATTCCAGCAAATTTGTCAGGCAAAACCTCCGCTTCACAAATCCATGCTGTCTTCAGCCTATTTTATAGTGAACTTCTCTGTACTCCGTAACCTCATCCGATTTAATGAACTGGGTGGTGCCTACAATTGGTGCCTCGCCAATAGTCTGCCTGTCCCTTCCTTCTTTGTGTCTGTGTTGTATGTGTTACATGTATGTTTTTAGTGCTCTTTAGCTTGTTTTGTTTGTGTGTGTGTGTGTGTGTGTGTGTGTGTGTGTGTGTGTGTGTGTGTGTGTGTGTGTGTGTGTGTGTGTGTGGAGGGGGGGGTGGAAGTTGGGGGAAACGTCTTCAAATCTCTTACCTCGATGGTGATTCGATTTTTTCGCTATAGAATCTCCGTCCGCACTGCGGCCTAACATCGTGGAGATTGCGGCCTTTGCTGGAGATCGACAGGGAGCTCCATCGCGGGAGCCTGCGGGACTTGCCATCACGGAGCTCGCGATCACTGTCGGGGGTCGTCTTTGGAGCTCCTACCGTGGGAGCCTGCGAGACTCTAACATCGCGGAGCCCGCGGTCTCTGGTAGAGACCGTCATCGGGGAACCTAAGGCGCAGTAGTTTAGACCGCCCAACGCGGGAGTTTCGATCGCCCTGACGCCTGAGTTTCGATCGCCCCGACGGGGGCTTCGACCGCCGGATGGTTCGACTGCCCCAACCGAGGGAGAATAAAGAGGAAGGAGATTGGACATTATTGCCTTCCATCACAGTGAGGAACGTAGCGTACCCGCTGCGGTGGATGTTTGTGTTAACTTTTATGTAGTTGTGTGTCTTATTGCTTTTTTTTAGTATGTCCGTATGGTAATCTGAATTTCACTGTACTTTAATTGGTAACTGTGACAATATATTGACCCTGAAACCTTGAACTGTAATATCTGACCAACCACCGAAGTCAGACTAGCCGGCTTACAGTTCCCACAATACCGCTTTGCTCCCTTCTTGTGCAGCGGGGTAATATTGACAATTGCCAAATCATCTGGAACACGTGACATCCGCCTTCAGCCCTTTCAGCTTCCCAATAGTAAAAGTATTATTTATGAATGCGCAAGGGTGTAGAGGAAAGGGGAGAGGGAGCCACTGACCCCGGACGGCCTGCCAGCGGTCATCTTCTTTGGGGGAGTGTGGAGGGAAGCGTAATTAACGAAGTACGTGTCCCATTGTGACGTCACACGCTGAGTACCTTTAAGAAGTCTGATTCAAAGGTAATTTTCAAACTTTAAAATCCCTCTAACTTTACTAATATAAGACCAATTTAAATAAAACGTTTCATTAACAGTCGCCACGTGTTAATTAAGGTGGTGCTAAAATTGTGGCGCTATCGTTTACCATTTTAGCTGTAGGTCCGCATGTCCACAACAAAATCTCAGAAGTACATATAAACATAAACATAACTCATCTATATATATAACGCATCGATACCTATAACACATATCTATCTATCTATCTATCTATCTATCTATCTATCTATCTATCTATCTATCTATCTATCTATCTATCTATCTATCTATCTATCTATCTATCTATCTATCTATCTACCTACCTACCTACCTACCTACCTACCTACCTACCTACCTACCTACCTACCTACCTACCTACCTACCTACCTACCTACCTACCTACCTACCTACCTACCTACCTACCTACCTACCTACCTACCTACCTACCTACCTACCTACCTACCTACCTACCTACCTACCTACCTACCTACCTACCTACCTACCTACCTACCTACCTACCTACCTACCTACCTACCTACCTACCTACCTACCTACCTACCTACCTACCTACCTACCTACCTACCTACCTACCTACCTACCTACCTACCTACCTACCTACCTACCTACCTACCTACCTACCTACCTACCTACCTACCTACCTACCTACCTACCTACCTACCTACCTACCTACCTACCTACCTACCTACCTACCTACCTACCTACCTACCTACCTACCTACCTACCTACCTACCTACCTACCTACCTACCTACCTACCTACCTACCTACCTACCTACCTACCTACCTACCTACCTACCTACCTACCTACCTACCTACCTACCTACCTACCTACCTACCTACCTACCTACCTACCTACCTACCTACCTACCTACCTACCTACCTACCTACCTACCTACCTACCTACCTACCTACCTACCTACCTACCTACCTACCTACCTACCTACCTACCTACCTACCTACCTACCTACCTACCTACCTACCTACCTACCTACCTACCTACCTACCTACCTACCTACCTACCTACCTACCTACCTACCTACCTACCTACCTACCTACCTACCTACCTACCTACCTACCTACCTACCTACCTACCTACCTACCTACCTACCTACCTACCTACCTACCTACCTACCTACCTACCTACCTACCTACCTACCTACCTACCTACCTACCTACCTACCTACCTACCTACCTACCTACCTACCTACCTACCTACCTACCTACCTACCTACCTACCTACCTACCTACCTACCTACCTACCTACCTACCTACCTACCTACCTACCTACCTACCTACCTACCTACCTACCTACCTACCTACCTACCTACCTACCTACCTACCTACCTACCTACCTACCTACCTACCTACCTACCTACCTACCTACCTACCTACCTACCTACCTACCTACCTACCTACCTACCTACCTACCTACCTACCTACCTACCTACCTACCTACCTACCTACCTACCTACCTACCTACCTACCTACCTACCTACCTACCTACCTACCTACCTACCTACCTACCTACCTACCTACCTACCTACCTACCTACCTACCTACCTACCTACCTACCTACCTACCTACCTACCTACCTACCTACCTACCTACCTACCTACCTACCTACCTACCTACCTACCTACCTACCTACCTACCTACCTACCTACCTACCTACCTACCTACCTACCTACCTACCTACCTACCTACCTACCTACCTACCTACCTACCTACCTACCTACCTACCTACCTACCTACCTACCTACCTACCTACCTACCTACCTACCTACCTACCTACCTACCTACCTACCTACCTACCTACCTACCTACCTACCTACCTACCTACCTACCTACCTACCTACCTACCTACCTACCTACCTACCTACCTACCTACCTACCTACCTACCTACCTACCTACCTACCTACCTACCTACCTACCTACCTACCTACCTACCTACCTACCTACCTACCTACCTACCTACCTACCTACCTACCTACCTACCTACCTACCTACCTACCTACCTACCTACCTACCTACCTACCTACCTACCTACCTACCTACCTACCTACCTACCTACCTACCTACCTACCTACCTACCTACCTACCTACCTACCTACCTACCTACCTACCTACCTACCTACCTACCTACCTACCTACCTACCTACCTACCTACCTACCTACCTACCTACCTACCTACCTACCTACCTACCTACCTACCTACCTACCTACCTACCTACCTACCTACCTACCTACCTACCTACCTACCTACCTACCTACCTACCTACCTACCTACCTACCTACCTACCTACCTACCTACCTACCTACCTACCTACCTACCTACCTACCTACCTACCTACCTACCTACCTACCTACCTACCTACCTACCTACCTACCTACCTACCTACCTACCTACCTACCTACCTACCTACCTACCTACCTACCTACCTACCTACCTACCTACCTACCTACCTACCTACCTACCTACCTACCTACCTACCTACCTACCTACCTACCTACCTACCTACCTACCTACCTACCTACCTACCTACCTACCTACCTACCTACCTACCTACCTACCTACCTACCTACCTACCTACCTACCTACCTACCTACCTACCTACCTACCTACCTACCTACCTACCTACCTACCTACCTACCTACCTACCTACCTACCTACCTACCTACCTACCTACCTACCTACCTACCTACCTACCTACCTACCTACCTACCTACCTACCTACCTACCTACCTACCTACCTACCTACCTACCTACCTACCTACCTACCTACCTACCTACCTACCTACCTACCTACCTACCTACCTACCTACCTACCTACCTACCTACCTACCTACCTACCTACCTACCTACCTACCTACCTACCTACCTACCTACCTACCTACCTACCTACCTACCTACCTACCTACCTACCTACCTACCTACCTACCTACCTACCTACCTACCTACCTACCTACCTACCTACCTACCTACCTACCTACCTACCTACCTACCTACCTACCTACCTACCTACCTACCTACCTACCTACCTACCTACCTACCTACCTACCTACCTACCTACCTACCTACCTACCTACCTACCTACCTACCTACCTACCTACCTACCTACCTACCTACCTACCTACCTACCTACCTACCTACCTACCTACCTACCTACCTACCTACCTACCTACCTACCTACCTACCTACCTACCTACCTACCTACCTACCTACCTACCTACCTACCTACCTACCTACCTACCTACCTACCTACCTACCTACCTACCTACCTACCTACCTACCTACCTACCTACCTACCTACCTACCTACCTACCTACCTACCTACCTACCTACCTACCTACCTACCTACCTACCTACCTACCTACCTACCTACCTACCTACCTACCTACCTACCTACCTACCTACCTACCTACCTACCTACCTACCTACCTACCTACCTACCTACCTACCTACCTACCTACCTACCTACCTACCTACCTACCTACCTACCTACCTACCTACCTACCTACCTACCTACCTACCTACCTACCTACCTACCTACCTACCTACCTACCTACCTACCTACCTACCTACCTACCTACCTACCTACCTACCTACCTACCTACCTACCTACCTACCTACCTACCTACCTACCTACCTACCTACCTACCTACCTACCTACCTACCTACCTACCTACCTACCTACCTACCTACCTACCTACCTACCTACCTACCTACCTACCTACCTACCTACCTACCTACCTACCTACCTACCTACCTACCTACCTACCTACCTACCTACCTACCTACCTACCTACCTACCTACCTACCTACCTACCTACCTACCTACCTACCTACCTACCTACCTACCTACCTACCTACCTACCTACCTACCTACCTACCTACCTACCTACCTACCTACCTACCTACCTACCTACCTACCTACCTACCTACCTACCTACCTACCTACCTACCTACCTACCTACCTACCTACCTACCTACCTACCTACCTACCTACCTACCTACCTACCTACCTACCTACCTACCTACCTACCTACCTACCTACCTACCTACCTACCTACCTACCTACCTACCTACCTACCTACCTACCTACCTACCTACCTACCTACCTACCTACCTACCTACCTACCTACCTACCTACCTACCTACCTACCTACCTACCTACCTACCTACCTACCTACCTACCTACCTACCTACCTACCTACCTACCTACCTACCTACCTACCTACCTACCTACCTACCTACCTACCTACCTACCTACCTACCTACCTACCTACCTACCTACCTACCTACCTACCTACCTACCTACCTACCTACCTACCTACCTACCTACCTACCTACCTACCTACCTACCTACCTACCTACCTACCTACCTACCTACCTACCTACCTACCTACCTACCTACCTACCTACCTACCTACCTACCTACCTACCTACCTACCTACCTACCTACCTACCTACCTACCTACCTACCTACCTACCTACCTACCTACCTACCTACCTACCTACCTACCTACCTACCTACCTACCTACCTACCTACCTACCTACCTACCTACCTACCTACCTACCTACCTACCTACCTACCTACCTACCTACCTACCTACCTACCTACCTACCTACCTACCTACCTACCTACCTACCTACCTACCTACCTACCTACCTACCTACCTACCTACCTACCTACCTACCTACCTACCTACCTACCTACCTACCTACCTACCTACCTACCTACCTACCTACCTACCTACCTACCTACCTACCTACCTACCTACCTACCTACCTACCTACCTACCTACCTACCTACCTACCTACCTACCTACCTACCTACCTACCTACCTACCTACCTACCTACCTACCTACCTACCTACCTACCTACCTACCTACCTACCTACCTACCTACCTACCTACCTACCTACCTACCTACCTACCTACCTACCTACCTACCTACCTACCTACCTACCTACCTACCTACCTACCTACCTACCTACCTACCTACCTACCTACCTACCTACCTACCTACCTACCTACCTACCTACCTACCTACCTACCTACCTACCTACCTACCTACCTACCTACCTACCTACCTACCTACCTACCTACCTACCTACCTACCTACCTACCTACCTACCTACCTACCTACCTACCTACCTACCTACCTACCTACCTACCTACCTACCTACCTACCTACCTACCTACCTACCTACCTACCTACCTACCTACCTACCTACCTACCTACCTACCTACCTACCTACCTACCTACCTACCTACCTACCTACCTACCTACCTACCTACCTACCTACCTACCTACCTACCTACCTACCTACCTACCTACCTACCTACCTACCTACCTACCTACCTACCTACCTACCTACCTACCTACCTACCTACCTACCTACCTACCTACCTACCTACCTACCTACCTACCTACCTACCTACCTACCTACCTACCTACCTACCTACCTACCTACCTACCTACCTACCTACCTACCTACCTACCTACCTACCTACCTACCTACCTACCTACCTACCTACCTACCTACCTACCTACCTACCTACCTACCTACCTACCTACCTACCTACCTACCTACCTACCTACCTACCTACCTACCTACCTACCTACCTACCTACCTACCTACCTACCTACCTACCTACCTACCTACCTACCTACCTACCTACCTACCTACCTACCTACCTACCTACCTACCTACCTACCTACCTACCTACCTACCTACCTACCTACCTACCTACCTACCTACCTACCTACCTACCTACCTACCTACCTACCTACCTACCTACCTACCTACCTACCTACCTACCTACCTACCTACCTACCTACCTACCTACCTACCTACCTACCTACCTACCTACCTACCTACCTATCTACCTATCTATCTATCTATCTATCTATCTATCTATCTATCTATCTATCTATCTATCTATCTATCTATCTATCTATCTATCTATCTATCTATCTATCTATCTATCTATCTATCTATCTATCTATCTATCTATCTATCTATCTATCTATCTATCTATCTATCTATCTATCTATCTATCTATCTATCTATCTATCTATCTATCTATCTATCTATCTATCTATCTATCTATCTATCTATCTATCTATCTATCTATCTATCTATCTATCTATCTATCTATCTATCTATCTATCTATCTATCTATCTATCTATCTATCTATCTATCTATCTATCTATCTATCTATCTATCTATCTATCTATCTATCTATCTATCTATCTATCTATCTATCTATCTATCTATCTATCTATCTATCTATCTATCTATCTATCTATCTATCTATCTATCTCTCTATCTATCTCTCTCTCTCTCTCTCTCTCTCTCTCTCTCTCTCTCTCTCTCTCCCTCCGTCCGTCCGTCCGTCCGTGTCTGTCTGTCTGTCTGTCTGTCTGTCTGTCTGTCTGTCTGTCTGTCTGTCTGTCTGTCTGTCTGTCTGTCTGTCTGTCTGTCTGTCTGTCTGTCAGTCTGTCTGTCTGTCTGTCTGTCTGTCTGTCTGTCTGTCTGTCTGTCTGTCTGTCTGTCTGTCATCTTGTATGTATATATATATATATGTGTGTGTGTGTGGGTGTATATATGTATATATTTGTGTGTATAGATATCTGTCTGAAAATGTGGACCTACAGCCAAAATGGTAAACCATAGCGCCGTGGGGGTGGGGCGAGGGGGGTGGGGGTGGGGGGTGGGGGTGGGGGGAAGAGAGAGTGTGGGTGGGTTGGAAGGGGGGCAGTGGGGGGCAGGGGAGAGTGGGGGTGGGGAAGAGGGGAGAGTGGGGGGGGGAGGGTGGGGGAGGAGAGAGTGGGGGTGGGGGGAAAGTGGGGGGTGGGGTGAAGTGCGGGATGGGGAGAGTGAGAGTGAGGGTGGGGGAGTAGAGAGTGGGGGATAAGGAGGGGGAGGGTTTGTTCGAAGAGAGAAATGATTTTCACGGTGATACAATGACTAAAAATAGTTTACAATGCGCGTTTAATCAGTGAGCTGTGGTAACGAGACCCACCTCCAATGAGTTACCTCTAATGAGCTCAGTGGACTTACCTCGGCTTTTAAAACGAATCTCCAGTACACATCTACAGTGCAATATTTTGCATGCAACCAGTTCAGACCGTAATGGGATACGCGGCCATTTATCACATTGCGAGCATTTACTATCCTATACTTGCAGCGGTTGGAATTATAGGTAAGAAAATGAATCCGGATAAAGTATATTTCGTTTCTACCCAGTGTTATTTTGCCACAAATGTTTGCTTTACGGATTTATAAGCATGTATTATTTTATGTCTGACCAACGTAGAATGAGGAGATTGTACTGCAAATAAAGTGACGGTACATATTGAGAAACGTCTTCATGTCTTCGATAGGTCCTGGCAAGTGCTGGCAAATGGTGACGCGCGGCAGTTGTCTGCAGAATAAAAGTTGATTTGTCTTTGCATCCTTTTCAAACAGCTTCTCGTTCAATTCCAGCACAAGGTTATTTTGCCACATTAAACATTGAATGCCACTTTGAATAATTGTCCAAATATCTCTGAAATTCCAGTGTCAACGTGAATGGTCATCACCTTTCCTCCATTATGTTTTTTTGCCATTTATTTTAAATCTGTGCGTCCTGACGGCGATTCTTGTTGTTGTACGGAACGGTCTCTCTCAATCTCTTCTGGTATCACGAGGCTGCAGTCATGGACCAGATTGCGATGACCCAACCGTTCAGCCATTCGTCGTTAATTGGTTCGTGGATCTACTCAGCAGCGTTCTTATCTGACGGAGAATTTCCCACACGGGTGCGCTCTTATGCTGCATGAGCGGATCCAGGAATCATTAAATGTCAGCCTCTGTTATTTGTTCCGTAGCAGGAATAATGCGGTATCCTGGCGGATCCTGGAATCATTAGACTCCAGCCTCTGTTATTTGTTCCGTAGCAAGAATACTGCGGTATTTGAAATGCTGCCCTTAAAAGTGCGGCAGTGAGGTCTGGAGAGAAAGAGATCATAGTTCTCGACGTGAATTACGCTATTTTATTGTTTGATTTAAAAAAAATTGTCATGTTTATCAAGGCACAATGAAAAGCCCTGACTGAGATGCTATCTAAAGAGATCAGATCTACCATAAATAAACACAGTCAGGTCAATTTCAGATCCAATAGACAGAGCAAATGCGTTCATTCGACACTGGAGCTATGTCGAATTTCCTGGGTCTCCTCGGTAATTTCTTGCGCACCTGGGCAGATTTTCTGCCAAGCCAATAGATGCATCCCGATCAGATGCTCGGGATGCCCGATCAGATGCTCTCCACGGTGTATCTCTAGAACTTAGCAAGAGCAATAGGAAACATGCGGAATATCCTTGATCTTCAGAAGAGAAGTTTGGGCCACTATAAATAATAGGTTATATTTGAAACTCGCCCCCATCTCCACCAGCACTATTGATGCTGAATGGAGCGTGAACACCACCCGGTTTTCTGAAGTCGATGATTAGTTCCTTCGTCTTGCTGACATTGAGGGGGAGCTCGTTGCTTTGACACCTGTAATGAAGCTCTCTATCTCCTTGATGTACTCCTCAGTGGAAGATATTCGATCCACTAAGATAAGGTTAACTGCAAACTTATAAATGGCGGTTGTGCGAACTGGATCGCACATCATTTAGTCTAGAAGTTTGCGAATGCGTCTTTTATCATAAAAGTTTAAGCATCCTTAACATGCTTCCGTAATATCTCAAAAGGCAAGGAAACGCTCGGGACCTTGCTCTCGTTCAATGCTGTCAGCACTTTGAACCACTGCTTTCTGCCATGCTTTGACTTTTCTTTCTTTTGTTTACCCATAGGTGTCTCTGGAAAAGTTTGTGTCATTGATGGTTGTTTTTCAGTTCACAGTTATTGTCGGAATAGGTGACATCATTCTATTTCATTCCATTAACCACACAGATCTTTGGCTGATACTGCGCTCTTTTCATCTTTCGAGGCTCATAAAGTTATTAATGATTTTGTTGCTGTTCAATTCGTTTTCAATCTTTTCACTTCAAATGGTTTTAATTGAGGTTTGTTCCATTGGACGGGACAATAACTCGAGAAGGCAACGCTTTGCATTCACCTCGCGCCACCCGCCCACGGTAGCTCCTGTAAATTGTGACCGCGCACTTCACAAAGTTTCAATGCCACGTGTCCTGATCAACGAGAGAAGGATGGGAACAGTCGACCCCATTTACTAAATCGTGAACCATCAGTCGTTCCCGACTATATCTGCACAGATTTTGCGTCGAGGGCAATCCATTTTTTTTTACGAACAGGGGACATTATGATATCTCCCGCCATTCTACTGCTAGCTTACGCTTGAGACGAGTCTGACTAAAATTCCCAAGGTTTACCTTGCATGGTCTCTCCAATTCTATGCGATTTATTCCTGGCGCAGAATCGCTTTATATTCATCTCAGATTATATTTTGGTCTGATCTACAGTAGTGATATCGACATAATTGCTGTTATGTAATTGCTGACATAATTGGTTTCGTACCTTCATAACTAATACAGACGTCACTTTTAACAGATTGTCTTTTTATCGGATATCAGAGGTTTATTTAAACCTTTTGAAACAAGGCCACAGGTGACAAAGTTCCACCTCAATGCACGCCTTATGTCAGACGTGGGCGCGGCTTGTGATTGGCGGGCTGTGAAATACATACTGTCGACGGCCTATTCGCCAATGATCCTTTTCCATCCTTCCTTACCCGACCTCGGCAATAGCTGTTACGACTGCTGCCCATCGGCCTCCTGGCCAGGGAAAGCCGAACGGCCTGCTTAATTAGACACAGATTTGGCGCTGGTTTGGTTCGGAAATGTCCACATTATTATGTATATTGTTTTGCAATTAATTCAAACTGATTAGATTGAGCATGTCAAGAAGGAATTTTCTATTTTTGTGTCTCTTGCAGTTAATTTAACGGCTATTGTTATCCTATGCCGCGGAAAATGTGGTCTCTCCCAATGCATCACTCGCTACCTGGTGCTAATGGCGGCAGCAGACCTGGCGGTAGTTTTTGTTACGGTTATAGTGGAGCAGATTAATAATATCTATGTGCTTGTTAACTTCCTATTAATAACTCCGGTGTGCGCTGTAACACTCGTTCTGAGAGTTGCTTCCACGAACTGTTCCGTTTGGTTTACGGTCGCATTTACGTTCGATCGCTATATCGCCATTTCCTGTCAGAGGCTGCGGAAACGATATTGCACCGAGAGAACAGCGAATGTTGTCGCGGTAACAGTTGGGATATTGTGCTGTGTAAGGTGCATTCCGTTTTACTTTTTGGTGGAACCTTACGAAATAATTGACCGAGTTCCATGGCGTTGCGTTCAAAAAATTGAGTTATTTACTTTGTTCATCTACAAAGCCTTCATTTTATTTGACAGTATTATGACACCATTATTGCCGATCTGTTTAATCCTGGTCCTCAACTGTTTAACAGTCAAACATATAATAGTGGCGAATAAGGTTCGCCGCGGTCTCAGGAACATCACCGAGAATAAGAAGGATCCAGAGATTGAGAACCGGAGAAAGTCAATGATTTTATTGTTCGCTCTATCAGCCAATTTCATCTTATTGTGGATGCCCTTCGTAATGCACTCCATGATATGGAATGTGGAAAATTACTTCTATACAGACAGATATTTCAATACCCCGATGTACATCGCACAACAGTTCGGGTTTATGTTACAGTTTCTCAGTTCCTGCACCAACACGTGTATCTATGGACTGACACAGAGGAAATTCAGGGAGGAGCTGAAGAATGGAATGAAGTATGTATTTACATTAAACGGGCGGCTATGTAAATAACAAACAAATCTACTTTGTTCGGATTTTCGAATAAATATTTGCAACTTTCTGCTTTGCGTAAATATCTCACAATTTTCCATGATTGGCAATCGAGCACTCCCAATTCCCATATGCGGCTGAATGGATAAAATGGACAATGGATAAAACGCATAATGCACCGAAAGAGGGTCCAATTGTGCAATTATAAATCTTGAATATCTATAGTGCAGGTAATTTGATTATTTATTCTTCTGAGTTTAAATCGGACTCAAATAGTTAGAGAAATTTAACAAATTTAGAAAACTTGGGTGGGTATAAGAAATCAAAGATCGATTTTTTAAAATCCAAAATAATAATTATGACCATATTAGCATATAATTTGTTTTGCGAAATATTTGTTTGGAATTAAAAGATCCTGCGTCTTCCGAATTATTCCCAGACATTCCTGTCATTGCTGTTCCACCGTAATTCTTGCTAGAGTCCGATTCTAATCAACTTTAGCCAGCATCAACCTCGTGCCACTATAGTCACATTTATTCAGCTTTTCTCATCAACAACATCCGATTTCGTCGACTCCCTATCAAATTGTAGGATGAATTTTATCCCATTGTGGCCACTGCTTCCTAGTAGCTCCTTTACCATAAACTCTCTAATCTAATCTGGTCCATTGCACAACAGTAAACCCAGAATTACCTTTTCCCTGGGCGATCATTCCAACTCAGTCTTAGAGCCATATACTCTAACTTCGGCCGAACTTGTCCATGTCAAATAAAATGGCCCATCTAATCAGACCCCATTAAAGATTCAAGATTCAAGATAGCTTTATTGTCATCCAAATTGGGCGAAATTCAGTCACCCACAGTCCAACAACAAAAGCATCAAAATAGGCATTAAAATCACACAACCCCCAAAACACACAAAAGAAACATCCATCAAGAAAACATCCATCACAGTGAGTCTCCTCCAGTCCTCTCCTCACTGTGATGGAAGGCCACAATGTCTTTTCCCTTCTCCTGCTGTCCTCTCCCGCGGTCAGGTTGTTGTGGTTGCAGGCCGCGCCGGACGGTCCGCAGCGGGCCGAGCCTAAGGCCACCCTTCCAAAACGCCCAAGTCTCTCTGTAGACTTTGAAAATCTACCTCACTATCAACTACTCCACCTATCTTAGTATCATCTGCATATTTACTAATCCAAATTGCCACACCATCATCCAGATCATTAATGTAAATTACAAACAACAGTGGACCCAACACAGATCCTTGGGGCACTCCACTAGACACTGGCCTCCAACCTGACATACAATTGTCAACCGTTACCCTCTGGTATCTCCCATTCAGCCATTGTTGAATCCATCTTGCAACCTCACTATTAATACCCAACGATTTAACCTTCTTAATCAACCTTCCATGTGGAACCTTGTCAAATGCCTTACTGAAGTCCATATAGACAACATCCACAGCCTTGCCCTTATCAATTTCCCTGGTAACCTCTTCAAAAAATTCAAGGAGATTAGTCAAACATGACCTTCCAGGCACAAATCCATGTTGACTGTTTCTAATCAGGCCTTGATTATCCAAATAATTATATATATTGTCCCTAAGTATCTTTTCCATTAATTTTCCCACCACAGACGTCAAACTAATAGGTCTATAATTGCTAGGTTTACTTTTAGAACCTTTTTTAAACAACGGCACAACATGCGCAATGCGCCAATCTTCCGGCACCATCCCTGTTTCTAATGACGTTTGAAATATTTCCGTCATAGCCCCTGCTATTTCTGCACTAACTTCCCTCAATGTCCTAGGGAATATCCTATCAGGACCTGGAGACTTATCCACTTTTATATTCTTCAAAAGTGTCCGTACCTCCTCTTCTTTAATCCTCCTAATTTCCATCACTATCATCATCATCATCATCATCATATATATACAGCCGGAAACAGGCCTTTTCGGCCCTCCAAGTCCGTGCCGCCCAGCGATCCCCGCACATTAACACTATCCTACACCCACTAGGGACAATTTTTACATTTACCCAGCCAATTAACCTACATACCTGTACGTCTTTGGAGTGTGGGAGGAAACCGAAGATCTCGGAGAAAACCCACGCAGGTCACGGGGAGAACGTACAAACTCCTTACAGTGCAGCACCCGTAGTCAGGATCGAACCTGAGTCTCCGGCGCTGCATTCGCTGTAAAGCAGCAACTCTACCGCTGCGCTACCGTGCCGCACTACTCTACTTGTTTCGCTTACCTCACATAATTCAATATCCTTCTCCTCGGTAAATACCGAAGAAAAGAAATTGTTTAATATCTCCCCCATTTCTTCCGGCTCAGCACATAGCTGTCCACTCTGACTCTCTAATGGACCAATTTTATCCCTCACTATCCTTTTGCTATTGACATATCTGTAGAACCCCTTGGGGTTTACTTTTACATTACTTGCCAAAGCAGCCTCATATCTTTTTTCGCTTTTCTAATTTCCTTCTTAAGATTCCTTTTACATTCTTTATATTCCTCAAGAACCTCATTTACTCCCTGCCGCTTATATTTATTGTATATCTCCCTCTTTTTCCGAACCAAGTGTCCAATTTCCCTGGAAAACCACGGCTCTTTCAAATTATTATTCTTTCCTTTCCACCGAACAGGGACATAAAGACTCTGTACTCTCAAAATTTCACCTTTAAATATCCTCCATTTCTCTATTATATCCTTTTCATAAAACAACAATTTCCATTTCACTCCTTTTAAATCCTTTCTCATCTCCTCAAAATTAGCCTTTCTCCAATCCAAAATCTCAACCCTTGGTCCAGATTTGACCTTCTCCATAATGATATTGAAACTAATGGCATTATGATCACTAGACCCAAAGTGCTCCTCAACACATACCTCCGTCACCTGACCCATCTCATTTCCTAACAGGAGGTCCAACACTGCCCCTTCTCTGGTAGGCACCTCTACGTATTGCTGCAAAAAATTATCCTGCACACATTTTCCAAACTCCAAACCATCCAGCCCTTTAACAGAATGTGATTCCCAGTCTATATACGGAAAATTGAAATCACCCACAATCACCACTCTGTGCTTACTACTAATATCTGCTATCTCCTTACATATTTGCTCTTCCAATTCTCGTTCCCTATTTGGCGGTCTATAATACACCCCTATAAGTGTTGCTAAACCTTTCTCATTTCTGAGTTCCACCCAAACAGCCTCCTTAATCGAGCCTTCTAGTCTGTCCTGCCAAAGCACTGCTGTGATATCCTCCCTGACAAAAGTAAATTTGTTGGAAGTGATGTCGGTATTCTTTATGAAGGTTATATAAAATTAATTTTAAAAGGCAGTATTGTACGAAACGAATTATGTCGATATCACTACTGTAGATCAGACCAAAATATAATCTGAGATGAATGGAAAGCGACTCAGCGCCAGGGATAACTCACATAGAATTGGAGAGGAGAACATGCAAAGTGGTCCTTGGGGATCATAGGCAGACACGTATGCGTAAGCTAGCAGTGGAATGGCGGGAGATGTCATAATGTCTCCTGTTACACACCTTTGACGCAAAATCTGTGTAAATATAGTCGGGAACGGCTGATGGTCCACGATTTACTAAATGTAATCGGGGACTGTCCCCATCTTTCTGTGGTCGGTCAGGACACGTGCCAGTGAAGCTTTGTGAAGTGTGCAGTCGCGCGGTCGCAATTTACATGAGCTACCGTGGGCCACCCAGCGAGGTGAATGCAAAGCGTTGTTTTCTCGAGTTATTGTCCAATTAAAACCATTTGAAGTGAAAAGAATTTAAACGAATTGAACAGCAACAAAATCAGTAATATCTTTATGAGAATAGAAAGAAGAAAAGGAGTGCAGCAGATCTGTCTGCTTAATGGAATGAAATACGAATGATCTCCCCTATTCAGACAACAAATGTGAACTGAAAAACAACCCTCAACGAGAAAATAATTTCCAGAGATACCTATGGCAAACAAAATGAAGATAGGTGAAAGCATAGCTGAAAGCAGTGGTTGAAAGTGACGACACCATTGTACGGGAGCAAGGTCATAAGCGTTCCCTTATCTTCTGAAATATTACGTGAGCATGTTAAAGATACTTAAACTTTTATGACAAAAGGACGCATTCTCAAACTTCTGGACGAAATGATGTGCGATCCAATTCTGCACTACCGCAATTTACAAGTTTGCAGTTGGCGTTATCCTAGTGAAACAATTTGGCCCTGTGGAGTACATGAAAGAGATAGAGAGCTTCATAACAGGTGTCAAGGCAACGAACTCCCCTTCAAAGTCAGCAAGACGAAGGATCTAATCATCGACTTCACGAAAACGGGAGGTGTACACGCTCCATTCAGCCTCAATAGTGCGGAAGAGGAGATGGGCGCGAGTTTCATAGAAACATAGAAACATAGAAAATAGGTGCAAGAGTAGGCCATTCAGCCCTTGGAGCCAGCACCGCCATTCATTGTGATCATGGATGATCCTCCGTAATCAATAACCCGTGCATGCCTTCTCCCCATATACATTGATTCCACTAGCCCCTAGAGTATCTAAGTCTCTCTTAAATCCATCCAGTGATTTAGCTTCCACTGACCTCTGTGGCAGAGAATTCCACAAATTCACAACTCTCTGGGTGAAAAAGTTCCTTCTCACCTCAGTTTTAAATGGCCTCCCATTTATTCTAAGACTGTGGCCCCTGGTTCTGGACTCCCCCAATATTGGGAACATTTTCCTGCATCTAGCTTGTCCAGTCCTTTAATAATTGTATATGCTTATATAAGATCCCCTCTCATCCTTCTAAAATCCAGTGAATACAAGCCTAGTCTTTTCGAAGCTATTTATTCACAAAATGCTGGAGTAACTCAACAGGTCAGGCAGCGTCTCAGGAGAGAAGGAATGGGCGAGGTTTCGGGTCGAGACTCTTCTTCAGACTGAAGCCTAGTCTTTTCAATCTGTCCTCATATAACAGTCCCGCCATCCCAGGGATGAATCTCGTGAACCTACGCTACACTGCCTCAATTACAAGGATGTCCTCCCTCAAATTAGGAGACCAAAACTGTACACAATACTCCAGATGTGGTCTTACCAGGGCCCTATACAACCGTCGAAGAACCTCTTTACTCCTATACTGAAATCCTCTCGTTATGAAGGCCAACAGGTCAGCTTTCTTCATTGCCTGCTGTACCTGCACGCCAACCTTCAGTGACTGGTGTACAAGGACAGCCAGGTCTCGCTGCACCTCCCCCTTACCTAACCTAACACAATTGAGATAATAATCTGCCTCCTTGTTTTTGCCACCAAAGTGGATAACCTCACATTTATCTATATTATACTGCATTGCCACGCATCTGCCCACTCACTCAACCTCTCCAGGTCACCTTGCAACCTCCTAACATCCTCTCCATAATTCACACTGCCACCCAGCTTTGTGTCATCCGCAAACTTGCTTCTAATTCCCTCTTCCAAAACATTTATATATGTGGTAAACAGTTGAGGCCCCAACACATAGCCTTGCGGCACTCCACTCACCACTGCCTGCCATTCTGAAAAGTACCCGTTTACTCCTACTCTTTGCTTCCTGTCTGCCAACCAATTTTCTATCCATGTCAACACCCACCCCCCCCCTCCCCAATACCATGTGTTCTAACTTTACGCACCAATCTCCAGTGTGGGACCTTATCAAAGGCTTTCTGAAAGCCTAAATACACTACATCTACTGGCTCCCCTTCATCCATTTTACTTGTCACATCCCCAAAAATTCCAGAAGATTAGTCAAGCATGATTTCCCTTTCATAAATCCATGCTGACTTGGACATATCCTTTTACTGCTATCCAAATGCACCGTTATTACCTCTTTAAGAGATTCAAGATTCAAGATAGCTTTATCTGTCATCCAATATTGGACGAAATTCAGTCACCCACAGTCCAACAATAAAAGCAGTAAATAGGCATTAAAATTACACAACCCCAAAAGCACACAAAAAAAGAAACATCCATCAAAGAAACATCCATCACAGTGAGTCTCCCCCAGTCCTCTCCTCACTGTGATGGAAGGCCAAAATGTCTTTCCCTTCTCCTGCCGTCTTCTCCCGCGGTCAGGTTGTTGTGGTTGCAGGCCGCGCCGGACGGTCCGCAGCGGGCCGAGCCTAAGGCGAGTCGCAGCCGCTCCCGGAGCCTCCGAAGACGGCCGGCTCCGCCGATGATAAGTCCGATCCGGGGCGGACGAACACGCTGCCGCTGTTGCTGCACGTCGGGGCGGTCGTGGCTCCCGACATTGAAGCCCCCGCCCAGCAGAGAAAAATCCCGCGGCATATTTTAGGCCGCGCCGGACGGTGAAATGTCCGCGGCCCAAGCCCCGCGATCCGCGGCGGGCGAACAAGCTGCCGCTGCCGGAGCTCCCGATGTCGGCATCCACGCAGCCCGAGCCTAAGGCGAGTCGCAGCCGCTCCCGCAGCCTCCGAAGACGGCCGGCTCCGCTGATGGTAAGTCCGGTCCGCGGGCTCAGCGAACCAGAGCCCTGGAGGCCGCCAGCTCCAGGAGTTGGGCCGATGGTAGGCCGCAGCAGGAACGGAGACAACACCCAGAAAACAAAGGTCGGGTCTCCGTTCGGAAGGGACACATATTTACAATTTTACAGTTCCCCCCCTCCCCCCACATACACACACAGTACACAAACACAAAAACACGACATCACAACTACAATTAAGACAAAAAAACACAAAGACAAATGGACCGCAGGTAAGCCGCAGCTGCTATGGCAGCGCCGCCATTTTGACCAGCATCTTTCCCACCACCGAAGTCAGGCTGACTGGTCTGTATTTCCCCGTTTTCCCTCTCGCTCCTTTCTTGAAAAGTGGAATAACATTAGCTATCCACCAATCCACAGGAACTTATCCTGAATCTATTGAACATTGGAAAATGATCACCAATGCGTCCACTATTTCTAGAGCCACCTCCATGAGAAACCTGGGATGCAGACCATCCGGCCCAGGTAATCTACCCAACACTATTTCTCGCCTAATGCAAATGTCCTTCAGTTCCTCTAGCCCCCTAGATCCTCTGTCCTCTAATACATCTGGGAGATTGTTTGCATCTTCTTTTGTGAAGCCAGATCCGAAGTACCTGTTCAACTCTTCTGCCATTTCCTTGTTCCCCATAATAATTTCACCCGTGTCCGCCTTCAAGGGACCCACATTTGACTTTACTACTCTTTTTCTCTTAACATATAAAAATAAGCTTTTACTGTCCTTCTTTATATTCTTGGTCCAGCTTCCCCTCGTGCTACATCTTTTCAGCCCGTGTTGCTCGTTTTGTTATCTTCTGTAGTCCCATAAAAGTTTCCCAATCCTCTGGCTTCCCCGCACTCTTTGCTGTGTTATACATCTTTTCTTTTGGTTGTATTCCATCCCTAACTTCCTTTGTCAGCCACGGATGCCCCCTACTCCCCTTAGAATCTTTCTTCCTCTTTGGAATAAAATGATCCTGCGTCTTCCGGATTATACCTAGAAATTCCTGCCATTGCTATTCCACCGTTATTCCTGCTAGGATCCCTTCCCAGTCCACCTTGGTCGGCTCCTCTCTCGTGCCTCCATAGTCCGCTTTGTTCAACTGCAACAATGGCACTTCCGATTTAACCTTCTTCTCAAATTGCAGATTAAAACTAATCATATTATGATCACTACCTCCAAGCGGTTCCTTTACCTCGAGTTCTCTTTATCAAAACTGGTTCATTGGACAACAATAAATCAAGAATTGCCTTTTCTCTGGTAGGCTCCATTACAAGTTGCTCTAAGAATCCATCTCGGAGGCACTCTACAAACTCTGTTTCTTGGGGTCCAGAACCAACCTGATTTTCCCAGTCTTTCAAATATAACCTACAATTTATAGTGGCCCAGATATTTCTTCAGAAGATCAAGGAAATTCCGCATATTTCCAATGACTCTTACTGACGTCTAGAGATACACGGTGGAGAGCATCCAATCGGGATGCATTTACTTGGCTTGGCAGAAACTCTGTCCAGGTGCACAATAAATGACGGAGGAGACCCAGGAAATTCGACATGGCTCCAGTGTCGAATGAACGCACGTGTTCTGTCTATTGGTTTTGAAATGGACCTGATCGTGTTTATTTATGGTGGATCTGATCTCTTTAGATAGCATGCATGTCAAAGGTTTTCACCGTACCTTGATACACATGGCAATAAAAAACCTAAATAAAATAGCGTAATTCACGCCGAGAAATATGATCTCTACCTCACTGCCACACTCCCAAGGGCAGCATTTTAAATCCTGCAGAATTCTTGCTACGGTACAAAGAACAGAGGCTGAAGACCAATGATTCCAGGATCCGCCAGGACCGCTCATGCAGGTTAACAGCGCACCCGTGTGGGAAATTCTCCGTCAGATTAGAACACTGCTGGGTAAATCCACGAACAAATTACCGACGAATGGCTGAACGGCTGAACGGTTCGGTCACCGCGGATTAGTCCATGACTGAAACCTCGTGATATCTGAAGGGATTGAGGGAGACCGTTCCGTACAGTAGCAACAGTCGCCGACAGGGTGCACAGATGTAAAGTAAATGGCTAAAACATAATGGAGGACAGGTGATGACCATTCACTTTGACACTTGAATTTGAAGAGATATTTGGACAATTATTCAAAGGGGCATTCAATTCGGTCTAGTGTGGCAAAATAACCTTGTGCTGGAAATGTTCGGAAAGCTGTTTCAAGGAGATGCAACGATAAATCAGCTTTTTTCCGTAGTCAACTGCCGCGCACCACCATTTGCCAGCGTTTGCAAGGAACCATCGACTATATGAAAACGTGTCACAATAGGTACTATCACTTTATTTGTAGTACAATTTCCACATTCAACGTTGGCCAGTACATGTTTATCAATCCGCGTTAGTTACAGTAAAGCAAATATTTGTGGCAAAATAACACACGGATGAAACGAAATATATTGTCTCCTGATTAATTTTCTTACCAATAATTCCAACCGCTGCAAGTATAGGATAGTAAATACTCGCAATGTAATAAATGTAATATCCCATTTCGGTCTGAACTGATTGCATGCAAAATAATTGCACTGCCGACGTATTGTGCGGATTCGTTAAAAAAACCTGAGGAAAGTCCACTGAGCTCATTATAGATAACACCATATTGCTCTCGTTACCACAGCTCACTGAATCATCACTCATCGTAAACTATTTTTAGTCATTGTATCACCGTGAAAAAACATTTCGCTGCTCGAGTAATAGTACAAACGATGTTGGATATTATTCTGTGAATCGTTTTCCAGCAAGGAACGTTGTAATTTCTGATTTTACAGAGCTATATTTTGGAGTATTTAATTGAACCATGGTGGAAACATATTATTCATATCACGACTTCCTTCAAAGCAAATTGACTCGCAACATTCGGCGCAGCCGATGGTTGCCAGTCTTGTGTGAATCCAGTCGCACAGGGGAAGCAATGGACAGGCAAAGGACGACAGAGCATTCTCCTTGCAGCGCATTGGTCAAACATCTGTTTTATACAAAAGGATTAACGCCGCTAGGCATCCTTTCAGGTGGTCTAGGAGTTAGAATCGATACGAGCGGTGAGATCCAACATACTATTTTCGGTTACATTTAAGGGCATTAACGAATGCCACTAGATTGTCCTGTGATGCCTCACTGCAACAACACCAAGACAAAATGTATGATGGTCTGATCAGTACGGAAGCATGGAACATTGAAATGAATGAGGCAGTGGACGGTGTGTATATATGGAAACTAATGGCATGTTGGCCTTCATAGCGAGAGGATTTGAGTATAGGTCCTTTTGCAGTTGTACAGGTCCCTGGTGAGACCACATCTGGAGTATTGTGTGCTGGTTTGGCCACCTAATTTGAGGAAGGACATCCTTGCTCTTGGGACAGTGCAGTGTATGCTCACGAGGTTAATCCCCGGGATGGCGGGACTTTCATATGTGGAAAGATTGGAAAATATGGGCTTGTATTCACTGGAGTTTAGAAGGATGAGAGGGGATATTATAGAGACGTATAAAATTATAAAAGGACTGGAAAATCAAGAGGCAGGAAATTATTCCCAATTTTGCGGGACTCCAGAAGCAGGGGCGACAGTCTAAGAATGAAGGTGGGGGCAATTAAAACTGAAATGAGATAAAAACTTTTTCACCCAGAGAGTTGTGAATTATATCATATATCATATCATATATATACAGCCGGAAACAGGCCTTTTCGGCCCTCCAAGTCCGTGCCGCCCAGTGATCCCCGCACATTAACACTATCCTACACCCACTAGGGACAATTTTTACATTTACCCAGCCAATTAACCTACATACCTGTACGTCTTTGGAGTGTGGGAGGAAACCGAAGATCTCGAAGAAAACCCACGCAGGTCACGGGGAGAACGTACAAACTCCTTACAGTGCAACACCCGTAGTCAGGATCGAACCTGAGTCTCCGGCGCTGCATTCGCTGTAAAGCAGCAACTCTACCGCTGCGCTACCGTGCCGCCAGTGGTATTCAAAATTGGCTTGGAGGTAGGAGTAAAGGGCATTTGTGGAGTGCTCTTTTTGTTCACGGATGTGGTTCAGGGCTCAGGACTGGGTCCCGCGTGGTTTGTTAAATATATTGACGATTTAGATGACAATCTAGTAAATATTATCGGAAAATTTGCGCACGTTACCATTACCAGTGACATAGTAGACAGCGAGGAGGGATCTCTAAGTTTACTACAAGATATATATTAGTAGAGAAAATGACACATAGAATAGCAAATGCAATTCAAACCTGATAATTGCGTGGAGTTGTACTTTGGTATGCCAGTCTACGAAACGACTTATGTTAGTGGAGAGAATTCTGACGGATGCGATAGATATGCATTTGGATATCCAGGGGATATCACTGAATACCTCCAGAAACGAGTGGTAAGCTTCAGATTTTGGTGCGAGGCCAATTCCAGTTCGTGCCTTATATTTATTATTTAGATGTGAATGCACAAGTTATGATTTGTAAATTTTCACACGACATTAAAGTGGATGGTATTATGAGCGAATATGGTTGTGGAAATTTGCAGCAGGATCTTGATCGGCTGGGCAGGTGGGTTAATGGGTTCAAAGGTCAAAGCTTCAAAAGGTCTCATACGATCACAAGATTATAAGTGGTAGGAGTAGAATGATGCCATTCGGCTCACTGTCTACTCTGCCATTCAATTATGACTGATCTATCTCTCCACTCTAACCCCATTCTGCTGCTTTCACCCCATAACATCTGATACCCGTACTAATCAAAATCTATCTGTCTCTGCCTTAAATGTATTCACTGACTTTGCCTCCACAGCCTTCTGTAGCAAAGAATCACCACCCTCTGAACATATATATATTGCCTCATATCCTTCCAAAAAGAACGTCCTTTAATTCTGAGGCTATGACCTCTAGTCCTGGAATCCCCAACTAGTGGAAATACCATCTTCACATCCACTCTTTCCAAGCCTTTCATTATTCTGCACGTTTCAATGAGACCCCCTCATTCTTCTAAATTCCAGCGAATTGAAGCCCAGTGCCGTCGTACGCTCATCGTATGTTAACCTACTCATTCCTAGGATGATTTTGTAAACCTCCCCAGGACCCTCTCCAGATTCGACACATTCTTTCTCAGATATGATGGCCGAAATTGCTCACAATATTCAAAATGCGGCCCGACCAGCGCCAGGAATGCATTGACAGGATCGGTCAAAGTCAGCATTGATTTATCAAGGGGAAATCAAACTTGATTAATCTCCTGTAATTTATTGAGGACGTAACTAGTAGAATGGATAAGGAAGAGCCAGTGGGTGTGGTGTATCTGGACTTTAAAAAAGCATTTGACAAGGTCCCACACAACAGATTAGTGTGCAAAATTAGAGCGCATGGTATTGGGGGTAGGATATTGACATGGATAGAGAACCGGTTGGCAGACAAGAAGCAAAAAGTAGGAATTAACGGGTCCTATTCAGAATTGCAGGCAGTGACTAGTGGTGTGCCGCAAGGCTCGGTGCTGGGACCCCAGTTATTTACAATATATATTAACGATTTAGACGAGGAAATTAAGTGTGACATCTGCAAGTTTGCGGATGACACAAAGCTGGATGGCAGTGTGGGCTGCGGCGAGGTCGCTATGGGGTTGCAGGGTGACTTGGGTAGGTTGGGTGAATGGGCAGATGCATGGCAGTTGCAGTATGATGTGGATAAATGTGAGGTATCCACTTTGGTGGCAAGACCACGAAAGCAGATTATTATCTGACTGGTGTCACATTAGGAAAAGAAGAGGTGCAACGGGACCTGGGTGTGCTTGTACATCAGTCACTGAAAGTAAACATGCAGTTCCAGCAGGCAATGAAAAAAGCTAATGGCATGTGGTCTTACTGCGAGAGGATTTGAGTTTAGAAGCAAGGAGGTCCCACTGCAGTTGTACAGGGCCCTGGCGAGACTGCACCTGGTGTGTGCAATTGTGTGCAATTTTGATATCCTAATTTGAGGAAGGACATTATTGCTATTGAGAGAGTGCAGCGTAGGTTCACCAGGTCTTCTTTCCGTCATTTATGTTTCAAATGTCACATCACTGTCTTGGTCCTTCCTGAAAAGGACGCAGGCTGCCGGCAATAATCAGACGAATCCATTACTTATACAAAAGATAGTGTTGGTAGCAGAATTAGTTCAGGGCAGTTCCAGTTAGCCTGACTTGGTGGTGGGGAAGAAGCTGGAGTCAATTATTAAAGAGGTACTAACGGTGCATTTGGATAGCAGTAAAAGGATAAATCCAAGTCAGCATGGAGTTATGAAAGGGAAATCATGCTTGACACATTTTCTGGATTTTGTTTCAGGATGTGACAATTAAAATGGATGAAGGGGAGCCAGTGGATGTCGTGTTTCTAAAGTTTCAGAAAGCCTTTGATAAGGTCCCACACGGGAGAATGGTGTGCAAAATTAGAGCACATGGTATTGGGGGTGGTGTTGTATTGGATAGAGAAATGGTTGGCTGGCAGGAAGCAGAGGAGTAAACGTGTCCTTTTCAGAATTGCAGGCAGTGGCAAGTGGAGTGCCGCAAGGCTCAGTATGGGGGCCGCAAATGTTTACAACGTATATTAATGATTCGGACGAAGGAATCAGAAGTAGCACTAGCAAGTTTGCAGATGACACAGGGCTGGGTGGCAGTGTGGACAGCGAAGAGGATGTTACGAGGTTGCAGGGTGAGCTGGACAGGTTGAGTGAGTAGGCAGATGCGTGGCAGATGCAGTATAATATAGATAAATGTGAGGTTATCCACTTTGGCGGCAAATGAAGGAGTCAGATTATTATCACAATGGTGTCGGGATAGGTGAGGGGGAAGTGCAGCGAGTCCTGTGTTTCCTTGTACACCATTCACAAAATGTTGGCGTGCAGGTACAGCAGGCATTGAAGAAAGCTAATGGCCTTTTGGCCTTCATAAGGAGAGGATTTCAGTATAGGGCCCCTGGTAGACCACATCTGGAGTATTGTGTACAGTTTAGGTCTCCAAATTTGAGGAAGGGCATCCTTGGATTTGAGATAGTGCAGCGTAGGTTCACGAAATTGATCCCTGGGATGGCGGGGCTGTCATATGAGGAAGGATTGAAAAGATTAGGCTTTTATTCACTGGAGTTTAGAAGGATGTGTGTCAGTGAAGGTCGTTCTGCTATAACGCATGTTTTCCAGCCACGCATTGGATTTCGATCTGGAACTAGAGAGCCACTGAAAGGTTACTTTGGAAATTGATGTGCAGAAAAAAATGTCGCCTGACAAAATATGAACGGTTTTAGTTTCCATGTAACATCCCCGCAGTAATCAGCCGCCATTGATTTTTAAGAACAGGACGGCTTGTTTTACCGCGGGAACCCATGGAAATTGAGGGGAATTGCTCTGTTGACACTCGCGCTATGATACTGTATTAGATCATGTAACATATAGTCTTTAGTACTTGTAGGTTGCAGTAACAAAATTAAACTTGTAGCCGTTTATGGTACATTTATTTTCGAAAATTCTCCGAGCGGTATTTGTTGTTGCGACTCCGAAATTCTCCAGCATCAAAACCGTTTGATTTCATGATGTTCTAAAATAGAGAGTTTCTTAGGAAAGCTCTATTGAGTTGTGCCAAATAACTTCATTCTGCTGTTTCTTTCGAACATAAATGTCTCGGGAAAATATATAGAAAGGTTACATAGAAACATGGAACCATAGAAAATAGGTGCAGGAGGAGGCAATTCGGCCCTTCGAGCCAGCACCGCCATTCATTGTGATCATGGCTGATCATCCACAATCAGTAACCGTGCATGCCTTCTCCCCACATCTATTGATTCAACTAGTCCCTAGAGCTCTATCTACCTCTCTCTTAAATCCACCCAGTAATTTGGCTTCCACTGCCTTCTGTGGCAGAGAATTCCACAAATTCACAACTCACGGGGTGAAAAAGTTCCTTCTCACCTCAGTTTTAAATGGCCTCCCCTTTATTCTAAGACTGTGGCCCCTGGTTCTGGACTCCCCCAACATTGGGAACATTTTGTCCTGCATCTAGCTTGTCCAGTCCATTTATAATTTTATATGTCTCTATAAGATCCCCTCTCATCCTTCTAAACTCCAGTGAATACAAGCCTAGACTTTTCAGTCTTTCCCCATATGACAGTCCGGCCATCCCAGGGATCAATATCGTAAACCTCCGCTGCACTGCCTCAATTACAAGGATGTCCTTCCTCAAATTAGGAGACCAAAACTGTACACAATACTCCAGATGTGGTCTTACCAGTGCCCTAAACAACTTTAGAAGAACCTCTTTACTCCTATACTGAAATCCTCACGTCATGAAGGCCACCATGCCATTAGCTTTCTTCACTGCCTGCTGTACCTGCACGCCAACTTTCATTGACTGGTGTACAAGGACACCCACGTGGAATGAGTGCGCAATCCTCGAAAAATGATCTGCGGATGTGGAGAGTGTTTCCACTAGCGGGGGAGCCTAAAACTGGAGGTCATAGCCTCAGAATTAAAGGACTTTCCTTCAGGAAAGAGATGGGGACGAATTTATTTAATCAGAGGGTGGTGAATCTGTGGAACTCTTTGCCGCAGAAGGCCGTGGAGGCCGTCAATGGATATTTTTAAGGCAGAGATGGATAAATCCTGATTAGTACAGGTGTAGGGGGTTATGGAGAGACAGCAGGAAAATGGAGCTCGGAGGGAGAGATAGATCCGCCGTGATGGAATGGCGTAGACTTGGTTGACCGAATGGCCTAATTCTGCTCCTATCAAATATGACATTGGGCGGCACGGTAGCGCAGCGGTAGAGTTGCTGCTTTACAGCGAATGCAGCGCCGGAGATTCAGGTTCGATCCTGACTACGGGTGCTGCACTGTAAGGAGTTTGTACGTTCTCCCCGTGACCTGCGTGGGTTTTCTCCGAGATCTTCGGTTTCCTCCCACACTCCAAAGACGTACAGGTATGTAGGTTAATTGGCTGGGTAAATGTAAAAATGGTCCCTAGTGGGTGTAGGATAGTGTTAATGTACGGGGATCGCTGGTCGGCACGGACTTGGAGGGCCGAAAAGGCCTGTTTCCGGCTGTATATATATGATATGATATGATATGACATGAAAATAAAAATGATGTTAATGACGCAAGATCAAAGCGTTCAGCAATCAGAATCAGCGGCGTGTGCTCAGATATTCGGAAAAGAAGCCACACAGGCAACGATGAGTCAGATGGGAAACGTCGAGAGGATACAAAGCATATAAATAACGCTTCTCCATAGTATTTAAAGCGTCATTACCGCTTTCGTGATATTGATAGCGAGGCCTCCTCCGACGTGCCGAGGTTGAATTGATGATTAGTATTTATTCACAATGGATGCAGAGAGATGCGCTAGACGGGTACAAAGAATATATCAGGCGAAGCAGCTAAAATAGAAGTGGAGGCACAAGGAACTGCAGATGCTGGTTTACAAAAATAAACACAAGCTGCTAGAGTAACTCATCGCGTCAGGTGATATTTCAGATCGGGACCCATCTACAGAGCCTAGATGGGTAGAGTAGCTTTTAAACACATTGATGGAACATACTAAGATTAGCTGTGAATAAAAAATGAGACGTCATGCCTTGGGGTAAGATGCAGCAAAACCTTCATTATTGTGAGACACTACGATATGTAGACGCCACTGTGGGATTATCAACTATAGAACTATCGGATTGATCCGGTAATGTTTTAGAGAGATGTGGACAGGTTGTGGAACTTTCCACAGACAAAAACCCCATCTCGAGATATTACGGGTTTTATTTCGAGGGATGTACTATAATTTGAACACGAATTTGGGCACAAGCAACGATAAAATATCTCCAATTTACTAAGGAAATTGTGGCAAAACATTCATTAGGAGGAACGTAAGAGGAGATCACACTTTGTATTTGACACATTGTATAGAGAGTAAATGCTCTGGCAAAATTGTGGTAAAGTAATACCCAGAGAAATACTGCAAAGGTAATCTAAATTTTTGTTTGATAAAACACAAGGGATCGCGCGAAATGGCAAGGATGTTCGATACCGTGGAGATGTGCGGATGGTTTCGCACGTGCATTTCAGTGCTGGACAGTGTACTCTTCTATCTTCACCCGAAAGGTAGTTAGAGTCATGGGACATAACCTGACCTCGTCACAGACTAATCCAGTCTCGGTTTGGGTGTGTTGATTTCCTTAGAGGTCAATAAACACAGTAAACATTTATCTTATTAATGCCGTCGTCTATGACTGTTGTTTCCAGCGCTGAAAACAGTAGAAGGTAAAAAGTGTTGGAAACTGGAAGATGTGACTAAGGGTGGGATGTGTCGCACCCCAAACGACTTATGTTAGTGGAGAGAATTCTGACGGATGCGATAGATATGCATTTGGATATCCAGGGGATATCACTGAATACCTCCAGAAACGAGTGGTAAGCTTCAGATTTTGGTGCGAGGCCAATTCCAGTTCGTGCCTTATATTTATTATTTAGATGTGAATGCACAAGTTATGATTTGTAAATTTTCACACGACATTAAAGTGGATGGTATTATGAGCGAATATGGTTGTGGAAATTTGCAGCAGGATCTTGATCGGCTGGGCAGGTGGGTTAATGGGTTCAAAGGTCAAAGCTTCAAAAGGTCTCATACGATCACAAGATTATAAGTGGTAGGAGTAGAATGATGCCATTCGGCTCACTGTCTACTCTGCCATTCAATTATGACTGATCTATCTCTCCACTCTAACCCCATTCTGCTGCCTTCACCCCATAACCTCTGATACCCGTACTAATCAAAATCTATCTGTCTCTGCCTTAAATGTATTCACTGCCTTTGCCTCCACAGCCTTCTGTAGCAAAGAATCACCACCCTCTGAACATATATATATTGCCTCATATCCTTCCAAAAAGAACGTCCTTTAATTCTGAGGCTATGACCTCTAGTCCTGGAATCCCCAACTAGTGGAAATACCATCTTCACATCCACTCTTTCCAAGCCTTTCATTATTCTGCACGTTTCAATGAGACCCCCTCATTCTTCTAAATTCCAGCGAATTGAAGCCCAGTGCCGTCGTACGCTCATCGTATGTTAACCTACTCATTCCTAGGATGATTTTGTAAACCTCCCCAGGACCCTCTCCAGATTCGACACATTCTTTCTCAGATATGATGCCCGAAATTGCTCACAATATTCAAAATGCGGCCCGACCAGCGCCAGGAATGCATTGACAGGATCGGTCAAAGTCAGCATTGATTTATCAAGGGGAAATCAAACTTGATTAATCTCCTGGATTTTATTGAGGACGTAACTAGTAGAATGGATAAGGAAGAGCCAGTGGGTGTGGTGTATCTGGACTTTAAAAAAGCCTTTGACAAGGTCCCACACAACAGATTAGTGTGCAAAATTAGAGCGCATGGTATTGGGGGTAGGATATTGACATGGATAGAGAACCGGTTGGCAGACAAGAAGCAAAAAGTAGGAATTAACGGGTCCTATTCAGAATTGCAGGCAGTGACTAGTGGTGTGCCGCAAGGCTCGGTGCTGGGACCCCAGTTATTTACAATATATATTAACGATTTAGACGAGGAAATTAAATGTGACATCTGCAAGTTTGCGGATGACACAAAGCTGGATGGCAGTGTGGGCTGCGGCGAGGTCGCTATGGGGTTGCAGGGTGCCTTGGGTAGGTTGGGTGAATGGGCAGATGCATGGCAGTTGCAGTATGATGTGGATAAATGTGAGGTATCCACTTTGGTGGCAAGACCACGAAAGCAGATTATTATCTGACTGGTGTCACATTAGGAAAAGAGGAGGTGCAACGGGACCTGGGTGTGCTTGTACATCAGTCACTGAAAGTAAACATGCAGTTCCAGCAGGCAATGAAAAAAGCTAATGGCATGTGGTCTTACTGCGAGAGGATTTGAGTTTAGAAGCAAGGAGGTCCCACTGCAGTTGTACAGGGCCCTGGCGAGACTGCACCTGGTGTGTGCAATTGTGTGCAATTTTGATATCCTAATTTGAGGAAGGACATTATTGCTATTGAGAGAGTGCAGCGTAGGTTCACCAGGTCTTCTTTCCGTCATTTATGTTTCAAATGTCACATCACTGTCTTCGTCCTTCCTGAAAAGGACGCAGGCTGCCGGCAATAATCAGACGAATCCATTACTTATACAATAGATAGTGTTGGTAGCAGAATTAGTTCAGGGCAGTTCCAGTTAGCCTGACTTGGTGGTGGGGAAAAAGCTGGAGTCAATTATTAAAGAGGTACTAACGGTGCATTTGGATAGCAGTAAAAGGATAAATCCAAGTCAGCATGGAGTTATGAAAGGGAAATCATGCTTGACACATTTTCTGGATTTTGTTTCAGGATGTGACAATTAAAATGGATGAAGGGGAGCCAGTGGATGTAGTGTTTCTAAAGTTTCAGAAAGCCTTTGATAAGGTCCCACACGGGAGAATGGTGTGCAAAATTAGAGCACATGGTATTGGGGGTGGTGTTGTATTGGATAGAGAAATGGTTGGCTGGCAGGAAGCAGAGGAGTAAACGTGTCCTTTTCAGAATTGCAGGCAGTGGCAAGTGGAGTGCCGCAAGGCTCAGTATGGGGTCCGCAAATGTTTACAACGTATATTAATGATTCGGACGAAGGAATCAGAAGTAGCACGAGCAAGTTTGCAGATGACACAGGGCTGGGTGGCAGTGTGGACAGCGAAGAGGATGTTACGAGGTTGCAGGGTGAGCTGGACAGGTTGAGTGAGTAGGCAGATGCGTGGCAGATGCAGTATAATATAGATAAATGTGAGGTTATCCACTTTGGCGGCAAATGAAGGAGTCAGATTATTATCACAATGGTGTCGGGATAGGTGAGGGGGAAGTGCAGCGAGACCTGTGTTTCCTTGTACACCATTCACAAAATGTTGGCGTGCAGGTACAGCAGGCATTGAAGAAAGCTAATGGCCTGTTGGCCTTCATAAGGAGAGGATTTCAGTATAGGGCCCCTGGTAGACCACATCTGGAGTATTGTGTACAGTTTAGGTCTCCAAATTTGAGGAAGGGCATCCTTGGATTTGAGATAGTGCAGCGTAGGTTCACGAAATTGATCCCTGGGATGGCGGGGCTGTCATATGAGGAAGGATTGAAAAGATTAGGCTTTCATTCACTGGAGTTTAGAAGGATGTGTGTCAGTGAAGGTCGTTCTGCTATAACGCATGTTTTCCAGCCACGCATTGGATTTCGATCTGGAACTAGAGGGCCACTGAAAGGTTACTTTGGAAATTGATGTGCAGAAAAAAATGTCGCCTGACAAAATATGAACGGTTTTAGTTTCCATGTAACATCCCCGCAGTAATCAGCCGCCATTGATTTTTAAGAACAGGACGGCTTGTTTTACCGCGGGAACCCATGGAAATTGAGGGGAATTGCTCTGTTGACACTCGCGCTATGATACTGTTTTAGATCATGTAACATATAGTCTTTAGTACTTGTAGGTTGCAGTAACAAAATTAAACTTGTAGCCGTTTATGGTACATTTATTTTCGAAAATTCTCCGAGCGGTATTTGTTGTTGCGACTCCGAAATTCTCCAGCATCAAAACCGTTTGATTTCATGATGTTCTAAAATAGAGAGTTTCTTAGGAAAGCTCTATTGAGTTGTGCCAAATAACTTCATTCTGCTGTTTCTTTCGAACATAAATGTCTCGGGAAAATATATAGAAAGGTTACATAGAAACATGGAACCATAGAAAATAGGTGCAGGAGGAGGCAATTCGGCCCTTCGAGCCAGCACCGCCATTCATTGTGATCATGGCTGATCATCCACAATCAGTAACCGTGCATGCCTTCTCCCCACATCTATTGATTCAACTAGTCCCTAGAGCTCTATCTACCTCTCTCTTAAATCCACCCAGTAATTTGGCTTCCACTGCCTTCTGTGGCAGAGAATTCCACAAATTCACAACTCACGGGGTGAAAAAGTTCCTTCTCACCTCAGTTTTAAATGGCCTCCCCTTTATTCTAAGACTGTGGCCCCTGGTTCTGGACTCCCCCAACATTGGGAACATTTTGTCCTGCATCTAGCTTGTCCAGTCCATTTATAATTTTATATGTCTCTATAAGATCCCCTCTCATCCTTCTAAACTCCAGTGAATACAAGCCTAGACTTTTCAGTCTTTCCTCATATGACAGTCCGGCCATCCCAGGGATCAATATCGTAAACCTCCGCTGCACTGCCTCAATTACAAGGATGTCCTTCCTCAAATTAGGAGACCAAAACTGTACACATTACTCCAGATGTGGTCTTACCAGTGCCCTAAACAACTTTAGAAGAACCTCTTTACTCCTATACTGAAATCCTCACGTCATGAAGGCCAACATGCCATTAGCTTTCTTCACTGCCTGCTGTACCTGCACGCCAACTTTCATTGACTGGTGTACAAGGACACCCACGTGGAATGAGTGCGCAATCCTCGAAAAATGATCTGCGGATGTGGAGAGTGTTTCCACTAGCGGGGGAGCCTAAAACTAGAGGTCATAGCCTCAGAATTAAAGGACTTTCCTTCAGGAAAGAGATGGGGACGAATTTATTTAATCAGAGGGTGGTGAATCTGTGGAACTCTTTGCCGCAGAAGGCCGTGGAGGCCGTCAATGGATATTTTTAAGGCAGAGATGGATAAATCCTGATTAGTACGGGTGTAGGGGGTTATGGAGAGACAGCAGGAAAATGGAGCTCGGAGGGAGAAATAGATCCGCCGTGATGGAATGGCGTAGACTTGGTGGACCGAATGGCCTAATTCTGCTCCTATCAAGTATGACATTGGGCGGCACGGTAGCGCAGCGGTAGAGTTGCTGCTTTACAGCGAATGCAGCGCCGGAGATTCAGGTTCGATCCTGACTACGGGTGCTGCACTGTAAGGAGTTTGTACGTTCTCCCCGTGACCTGCGTGGGTTTTCTCCGAGATCTTCGGTTTCCTCCCACACTCCAAAGACGTACAGGTATGTAGGTTAATTGGCTGGGTAAATGTAAAAATGGTCCCTAGTGGGTGTAGGATAGTGTTAATGTACGGGGATCGCTGGGCGGCACGGACTTGGAGGGCCGAAAAGGCCTGTTTCCGGCTGTATATATATGATATGATATGATATGACATGAAAATAAAAATGATGTTAATGACGCAAGATCAAAGCGTTCAGCAATCAGAATCAGCGGCGTGTGCTCAGATATTCGGAAAAGAAGCCACACAGGCAACGATGAGTCAGATGGGAAACGTAGAGAGGATACAAAGCATATAAATAGCGCTTCTCCATAGTACTTAAAGCGTCATTACCGCTTTCGTGATATTGATAGCGAGGCCTCCTCCGACGTGCCGAGGTTGAATTGATGATTAGTATTTATTCACAATGGATGCAGAGAGATGCGCTAGACGGGTACAAAGAAAATATCAGGCGAAGCAGCTAAAATAGAAGTGGAGACACAAGGAACTGCAGATGCTGGTTTACAAAAATAAACACAAGCTGCTAGAGTAACTCATCGCGTCAGGTGATATTTCAGATCGGGACCCATCTACAGAGCCTAGATGGGTAGAGTAGCTTTTAAACACATTGATGGAACATACTAAGATTAGCTGTGAATAAAAAATGAGACGTCATGCCTTGGGGTAAGATGCAGCAAAACCTTCATTATTGTGAGACACTACGATATGTAGACGCCACTGTGGGATTATCAACTATAGAACTATCGGATTGATCCGGTAATGTTTTAGAGAGATGTGGACAGGTTGTGGAACTTTCCACAGACAAAAACCCCATCTCGAGATATTACGGGATTCAACCCAGGGTGAGGCCACATGCAGAGTGGAAGAACAGCACCTTATAGTCCGTTTAGGAAGAGGACAACCTAACGCTAAAACAAAGAAGTATGCATTTGCAATCAACAGCCTCTTCCCTTATTTCTCCTGCGCCCCCAACCCAACCCCACACGTTTACCCTCAAAATGTTCACACATCTTCCAGCACCCGGTTTATCTTTACTGATACAACTCCAGGCTTCGCAGATTTTTCTTTAAACTTCAAACTATGCGTTGACTTTTGCGTCCTAGATTATGGGTCACGTTCTAACCACTGGAGGGATGCAGGTCCTACGGAGAAGTCGCACTTTCGTAGGATCCCACAACTATTTCTCGGCATCAAATAGCTTTGTTTTAGGCTTATTTCTTGCACGTTCTCTTACCTTCTTTGTTTTCCCCATTACCTTCACTCTGTGTCAGTGAAGGTCGATCTGCGAAAACGCCTGTTTTGTCAACCACGCATTGGATATCGATCGGGAACTAGAGAGCCACTGAAAAGTTACTTTGAAAATTGATGAGCAAAAATAAGGTCGCCTGACAATATAAGAATGGTTTTAGTTTTCATGTAACTTCCCCGCAGTAATCAGACCCCATTGTCTTTTAAGAACACGGCGGCTTGTTTCACCGCGGGAATTGCTCTATTGACACTCGTACTATGATACTGTATTAGATCATGTAACATAGAGTCTTTAGTACTTGTAGGTTGCAGTAACAAAATTAAACTTAAAGCCGTAATGGTACATTTATTTTCGAAAATACTCCGAGCGGTATTTGTTGTTGCGAGTCTGAAATTCTCTAGAATCAAAACCGCCCTACCCATTGACATATCTGTTTTATTTCATGATATTCTAAAATAGAGGGTTTCTTAGGAAGGCGCTATTGAGTTGTGCCAAACTAACTGCATTCTGTTGTTTCTTTCAAACATAAATGTCTCGGCAAAATATATAGGAAGGTTAAATGAGTGAGCAATCATCGAGAAAACGATCTGCGGATGTGGAGAGTGTTTCCACTAGCGGGGGGAGTCTAGAACTAGAGGTCATAGCCTCAGAATTAAAGGACATTCCTTCAGGAAAGTGACGAGAATGAATTTATTTAATCAGAGGCTGGTGAATCTGTGGAATTATTTGCCACAGAAGGCTGTGGAGGCCATCAATGGATATTTTTAAAGCAGATATAGATAGATTCCCGATTAGTACGGATGTAGGGGGTTATGGATACAAAGCAGGGTAATGGAGGGAGAGATCGATCCGCCATGATTGAATTGCGCAGTAGACTTGATGGACCGAATGGCCTAATTCTGCTCTTCTCACGTGTGACCTTATGAAAACGAACAAAAATGATGAGAGAGAGTACAGAGGAGATTTACTAGAATGTTGCCTGGGTTTCAGCACTTAAGCTACAGAGAGAGATTGAACAGGTTGGGTCTTTATTCTTTGGAGCGCAGAAGGTTAAGGGGGGACTTGATAGAGGTTTTTAAATTTTTAAGAGGGACGGACAGAGTTGACGTGGGTAAGCTTTTCCCTTTGAGAGTGGGGAAGATTCAAACAAGGGGGCATAACTTCAGAATTAAGGGACAAAAGTTTAGGGGTAACATGAGGGGTAACTTTTTTACTCAGAGGGTCGTGGCTGTATGGAATGAGCTTCCGGTGGAAGTGGTGGAGGCAGGCTCGATTTTATTATTTAAGAGTAAATTAGATAGGTATCATATCATATCATATCATATCATATCATATCATATCATATATATACAAGGCGGAAACAGGCCTTTTCGGCCCACCAAGTCCGCGTCGCCCAGCGATCCCCGCACATTAACACTATCCTACACCCACTAGGGACAATTTTTACATTTTACCCAGTCAATTAACCTACATACCTGTACGTCTTTTGGAGTGTGGGAGGAAACCGAAGATCTATGAAGGTATATGGATGGTATATAAGAGCCTTCCTGCTCTCTCTCCACTTATCACTGCAACAATAAACTCCTCCCTGTCCACTGGCATCGTCCCGCCATCCCTCAAAATCAATGCTGTCACCCCCATTCTGAAAAAACCTGGTCTCAACCCTAACACCCCAAACAACTTCAGACCAATCTCCAACCTACCATTTATGTCCAAAGTTTTGGAACGTGCTGTAGCTTCCCAACTCAAATACCAGCTCTCTACCAATAACCTGTATGCAACTTTCCAATCCGGATTCCGCTCCAACCAGTGTACTGAAACTGCGCTCCTCAAAATCTCAAACGATCTTTTCCTCTCCTCCGACGCTGGCAACCTCAACATCCTCATCCTACTTGACATCAGCGCCGCCTTTGACACCATAAATCACTCCATTCTCCTCACCCGACTTGAAACCTCCTTAAACGTCACCGGCACAGCCCTATCCTGGTTCAAATCTTACCTCTCTGACAGGCACCAGTTCATCTCCATTAACAACTGTAAATCCCCCACCGCTCCCCTCCTCCAAGGTGTCCCCCAAGGCAGTCCTTGGCCCCCTCCTCTTCATTCTCTACCTGGTCCCCCTTGGTCAATTAATCCGCCGTCATGGTCTCAACTTCCACTGCTTCGCCGATGATATCCAGCTCCTCATCTCCACCAAGTCAATCTCCACCACCACACACTCTACACTGACAAACTGCATCACTGAAATAAAATCTTGGCTTCAATCAAATTTCCTCAAACTCAACTGCAACAAATCTGAAATCATCATAATTGGTCCAAAAACGCTCACCAAATCCACCCAAAACTTCATCCTCAATATTGATGGTCTCCCAGTATCCACCTCCCCTCACATCCGGAATCTTGGAATCATCTTTGATCAAACCCTCTCCTTCGACAACACATCAAACACATCACAAAGACAGCCTTCTTCCACCTCAAAAACATTGCCAGTCTCCGTCCATCCCTCTCCTTCACAGCTGCAGAAACCCTCATCCACGCCTTCATCACCTCCCGTCTGGACTACTGCAACAGCCTCCTCTATGGCTCACCCTCAAAAATCATCAGTAAACTTCAATACATTCAAAACTCCGCTGCCCGTCTACTCAACCACTCCCCGATCCGTGACCATATCACCCCCATCCTTTACAAGCTCCACTGGCTCCCCATCCCCCAGAGAATCCAATACAAAATCCTCCTCATGACCTACAAAGCCCTCCATAACCTAGCCCCATCCTACCTGACTGACCTCCTCCACAGGCACACTCCCACCTGCACCCTCCGCTCTGCTGCTGCCAATCTCCTGCCCCCCCCCCCATCCGGACCAAACTCAGATCCTGGGGGGACAGGGCTTTCTCCATCGCTGCTCCCACCCTATGGAACTCACTACCCCAAACCGTCAGAGACTCCTCCTCACTCACCACATTCAAAACATCACTGAAGTCTCACCTCTTCAGCACTGCCTTCAACCACTGAAGGTCACCTCACCTTCTGTCTCCTTTCTCTGTTCGTTTACTTATTTATCTATTTATTCACTTCTCTATGTTCTAGAAATCCCTGTAAAGCGTCTTTGAGTGTTTGAAAAGCGCTATATAAATGTAATGCATTATTATTATTATTATTATTATTATTATTATTATTATTATTATTATTATTATTATTATTATTATTATTATTATTATTATTATAAGGTATAAGGTATATAAGGTACACCGAAGGTATATGGATGGGAAGGGATTGGAGGGTTATGGTCTGAGAGCAGGTAGATGGGACTAGGTCGGAGAAAGTGTTCGGCATGGACTAGAAGGGCCAAACTGGCCTGTTTCCGTGCTGTAATTGTTATATGGTTATATGGTTATATGATGTTAATGACGCAAGATCAAAGCGTTCAGCAGTTGGAATTAGCGGCGTGTGCTCAGATATTCGGTAAAGAAGCCACACAGGCAACGATGAGTCAGATGGGAAACGTAGATGGGATACAGAGCATATAGATAGCGTTTGCCCTCAGTACGTAAAGCTACATTACTGCGAGCGTGATATAGATGGTGAGGCCTCCTCCGACGTGCCGAGATTCAATTGAACATTAGTATTCATTCACGAATGGATGCAGGGAGATGCGCTAGGCAGGTACAAATAAAATGGCACGCGAAGCAGCTAAAATGGAAGTGTAGACACAAGGAACTGCAGATGATAGTTTACAAAATAGACACAAGGTGCTGGATTAACTCGCGTCAGGCGATGTTTCAGATCGGGGCCCGTCTTCAGACCCCAGATAGGTAGAGTAGCTTTTAAACACATTGATGGAACATACCACGATTAGCTGGGGACCACGAGGGGACAGGAGAGGGCGCTGCACCAATGCAGGGCCCAACGGGTCCGCTTGGTTTAGTATAATTTAAAATGTGAACAAATAACGATAAAATATCTCCAAATTAATAAGGAAATTGTGGCAAAATAATCATTAGGAGGAACATAACAGGAGATCACACTTTTACGTTGACACATTGTATAGAGAGTAAATGCTCTGGCAAATTCGTGGTAAAGTAATACCCAGAGAAATACTGTAAAAATAATCTAATTTTTTGTCTGATAATGTACATGGGATTGCGCCAGATGGCAAGAATATTCGATACCGTGGAGATGTGGGGATGGTTCCATGCGTGCGTTCCATTTCGGTGCTGGCAGCGTTCTCTTCAATCTTCACGCGAAAGCTAGTTGGATTCGTGGGACACGCAACCTGACTTCGTTACAGACTAATCGAGTGTCGGTTTGGGTGTGTTGATTTCATTAGTGGTCAATAAATAAAGTAAACATTTATTTTGTTAATTCCGTGACTGTTGTTTCCTGCACTGAAAACAGTGGAACGCGGCGTGGATGTTCTCCTTTCAGTAAAACATATATTTTACTTAACCTGGAAACTAAACTCCCTTGCTTAACTTAATGAAACAATGTTTTGCGTCCATTACATATGAAACTCTTTGCCTGGGTTCTAAATTATATTGATCCCAGGAATTGGTTGGCGGACAGGAAGCAAAGAGTAGGAATAAACGGGTCCTTTTCGGAATGGCAGGCAGTGACTAGTGGGGTTCCGCAAGGCTCAGTGCTGGGACCCCAGTTATTTACAGTGTATATGAATGATTTGGACGAGGGAATTGAATGCAACATCTCTAAGTTTGCGGATGACACGAAGCTGGGTGGCAGTGTTAGCTGCGAGGAGGATGCTAGGAGGCTGCAGAGTGACATGGATAGATTAGGCGAGTGGGCAAATGCATGGCAGATGCAATATAATGTGGATAAATGTGAGGTTATCCACTTTGGCGGCAAGAACAGGAAAGCAGAGTATTACCTGAATGGTGACCGATTGGGAGAAGGGGAGATGCAACGTGACCTGGGTGTCATGGTGCACCAGTCATTGAAAGCATGCATGCAGGTGCAGCAGGCAGTGAAGAAAGCGTATTTTGGCATTCATAGCAAGAGGATTTGAGTTTAGGAGCAGGGAGGTTCCGCTGCAGTTGTACAGGGCCTTGGTGAGACCGCACCTGGTGTATTGTGTGCAGTTTTGGTCTCCTAACCTGAGGAAAGACGTTCTTGCCTTAGAGGGAGTACAGAGAAGGTTCACCAGATTGATCCCTGGGATGGCTGGACTTACATATGAGGAAAGAGTGGATAGACTGGGCTTGTACTCGCTGGAATTTAGAAGACTGAGGAGGGATCTTATAGAAACATATAAAATTCTTAAGGGGTTGGAGAGGCTAGATGCGGGAAGATTGTTCCTGATGTTGGGGGAGTCCAGAACCAGGGGTCACATCTTAAGGATAAGGGGGAAATCTTTTAGGACCGAGATGAGAAAACATTTCTTCACACAGAGAGTGGTGAGTCTGTGGAATTATCTGCCACAGAAGGTAGTTGAGGCCGGTTCATTGGCTATATTTAAGAGGGAGTTAGATGTGGCCCTTTTTGCTAAAGGGAGCAGGGGGTATGGAGAGAAGGCAGGTACAGGCTACTGAGCTGGATGATCAGCCATGATCATATTGAATGGCGGTGCAGGCTCGAAGGGACGAATGGCCTACTCCTGCACCTATTTTCTATGTTTCTATGTTTCTAATCCGAAGATAAGCTGCTCAAATCCATAAAATATAGAATGTACACCATCTGGTCTTCACGATATTAACAAACAATATTGAAAACAATTGTTTGCAATACCCTGAGTAGCGAAATGAATTCCTTAGTGACACAAGGTGTCACTATGGTTAGCAGTATGGTTGGTAGGCTGTGACGAACAAGACTGAGGAAATAGTTAGACTTGATTGGCTCAGTGAACTTTCTGAATGAAAGAAAGAAAGAAAGAAAGAAAGAAAGAAAGAAAGAAAGAAAGAAAGAAAGAAAGAAAGAAAGAAAGAAAGAAAGAAAGGATCCCGCGTGTATCCCGCGTGTATCCATTGACTATTCAGCCGGATATGGGAATTGCCAGTACTCTTTTGCCAAACATGAAAATGGTGAGACATTTACGCAACGCAGGACGTTTCGAATTTTTATTCGCAAAACCAAGCAAAGTAGATGTGTTTGTCATTTAAATAGCCGCCCGTTTAATGTAAATATATATTTCATTCCATTCTTCAGCTCGTCCCTGAATTTTCTCTGTGTCAGTCCATAGATACACGTGTTGGTGCAGGAACTGAGAAACTGTAACATAAACCCGAACTGTTGTGCGATGTATACCGGGCTGTTCAAATATCTGTCTGAGTAGAAGTAATTTTCCGCTTGCCATATCATGGCGTGTATTACGAAGGGCATCCACAATAAGATGAAATTGGCCGATAGAGCGAACAATAAAATCATTGACTTTCTCCGGTTCTCCATCTCAGGATCCTTCTTATTCTCAGTGATGTTCATGAGACTCCGGCGAACATTATTCGCTGCTATAATATTTTTGACTGTTAATCCGTTGAGGAATATGATTAAACAGATCGGCAATAACGGTGTTATAACACCGTCAAATAAAATTAGGGCTTTCCAGTAGGGCGAAGTAAAGATCTCAGCTTTTTGGACGCAACGCCATGGCACTCGGTCAATTATTTCGTAAGGTTCCACCATAAAATAAAACGGAATGCACCTTACAGAGCTCACTATCCCAACTGTTACCGCGACAACATTCGCTGTTCTCTCGGTGCAATATTGTTTCCGCAGCCTCTGACAGGAAATGGCGATGTAGCGATCGAAAGTAAATGCTACCGTAAACCAAACGGACCAGTCCGTGGTTGCAATTCTCAGAACGAGTGTTACAGCGCACACCGGTGTTATAAGCAGGAAGTTAACAAGCACATAGATATTATTAATTTGCTCCACTATAACCGTAACGAAAACTACCGCCAGGTCTGCTGCCGCCATTAGCACGAGGTAGCGAGTGATGCATTGGGAGAGACCACATTTTCCGCGGCGTAAGATCACAATCGCCGTTAAATTAACTGCAAGAGACACAAAAATAGAAAATTCCTCCCAAAATGCTCAATCCAACCATTTTGAATTAATTACAAAAAACCCCATACATAACAATGTGGACATTGCCGAAACCAAACCACCGCCAAATCTGTGTCCAATTAACTTGGCCGTTTGGCCTTACCGAGACATGAGGCCGATGGGCAGCAGCCGTAACAGCTATTGGCGAGGTCGGCTAGCGAAGGATGGAAAAGGATCAGTGGCGAATAGTTCGTGGACAGTGTGTATTTCACAGCCCGACAATCACAGGCCGCGCCCACGTCTGACCTAAGGCGAGCATAGAGATGGAACTTTGTTACCTGTGGCGTTGTTTCAACAGGTTTAGATAAACCTTTGATGTCCGATCAAAAGTGAATCTGTTGAAGGTGATGTCGGTATTCTTTATGAAGGGTATATAAAATTAATAAAAAGGCAGCATTGTACGAAACCAATTATGTCGACATCACTACTGTGATATATAATCGGAGACGAATGAAAAGCGACTCAGCGCCAGGGATAACTCCGCATAGAATTCGAGAGGAAACCATGCAAGGTGAACGTTGGGGATCACAGGCAGACTCGTATGCGTAAGCTAGCAGTGGAACAGCGGGAGATATCATAATGTCTCCTGTTCGAAAAAACACTGGATTGCCCTTGACGCAAAATCTGTGTAAATATAGTCGGGAACGGCTGATGGTCCACGATTTACTAAATGGTGTCGACTGTTCCCATCCTTCTGTCGACGGTCAGGACACATGACATAGAAACTTTGTGAAGTGTGCAGTCGCGCGGGAGCTACCGTGGGCCACCAAGCGAGGTGAATGCAAAGCGTTGCCTTCTCGAGTTATTGTCCCCGCCCAATGGAACAAGTTTCAATTAAAACCATTTGAGGTGAAAATAATTGTCATATGAGAAAAGATTGAAAAGACTAGGCTTGTATTTACTGGAGTTTAGAAGGATTAGAGGGGATCTTATAGAAACATATAAAATTATAGAAGGACTGGACAAGCTAGATGCAGAAAATTCGTTCCCAATGTTCGAAGGGCCGAATGGCCACCTCCTGCACCTACGTTCTATGTTTCTATGTTTCTAATTGAAACGAAGTAAACACCAACAAAATCAGTAATAACTTTATGAGACTAGAAAGAAGAAAACGAGTGCAGTATCAACCAAAGATCTGTCTGATTAATGGAATGAAATACGAATGATGTCACCTATTCTGACAATAACTGTGAACTGAAAAACAACCCTCAACGACACAATATGTTCCAGAGATACCTATGGAAAACAAAATGAAGATAGGTCAAAGCATGTCTGAAAGCAGTGGATCAAAGTGCTGACAGCATTGAACGACAACAAGGTCCTGGGCGTTTCCATACCTTCTGAAATATTACGTGAGCACGTTAAGGATACTTAAACATGTATGTATGATAAAAGATGCATTCGCAAACTTCTAGACTAAATGATGTGCGATCCAGTTCTGCACTACCGCCATTTACAAGTTTGCAGTTGACGTTATCCTTGTGGGCCGAATATCCGGTAATGAGTAGATCGAGGAGATAGAGAGCTTCATAACAGGTGTCAAGGCAATGAACTCCCCCTCAATGTCAGCAAGACGAAGGAGCTAATCATCGACTTCAGGAAACCGTGTGGTGTTCACGCTCCATTCAGCATCAGTAGTGCTGAAGTGGAGATGGGCGCGAGTTTCAAATATAACCTACAATTTATAGTGGCCCAAATATTTCTTCAGAAGATCAAGGAAATTCCAGATGTTTCCAATTACTCTTACTAACTTCTAGAGATACACCGTGGAGAGCATCTGATCGGGATGCATCTACTTGGCTTGGCACAAGCTCTGTCCAAGACATTACGGCGGAGACCCAAGAAATCCGACATGGCTCTAGTATCGAGTGCACGCATTTGTTCTGTCTATTGGATTTGAAATTGACCTGATCGTGTTTATTTATGGTAGATTAGATCTCTTTAGATAGGGTGCATGTCAAAGCTTTTCACTGTACCTTGATATACATGACAATCAAAAACCTAAATAAAATAGCGTAATTCACGCCGAGAAATATGATCCCTATCTCTCCATACCTCACTGCCACATTCCTATGGGCAGCATTTCAAATCCCGCAGAATTCTTGCTACGGTACAAATAACAGAAGCTGAAGACCAATGATTCCAGGATCCGCCAGGGCCGCTCATCCAGGATAACAGCGCACCCGTGTGGGAAATTCTCCGTCAGATTAGAACACTGCTGAGTAAACCCACGAACAAATCACCGACGAATGACTGAACGGCTGAACGGTTCGGTCATCGCGAACTAGTCCATGACTGCAGCCTCGTGATACCTGAAGGGATTGAGGGAGACCGTTCCGTACAGTAGCAATAGTCGCCGACAGGGCGCACAGATGTAATATAAATGGCTAAAACATTATGGAGGAAAGGTGATGACCATTCACTTTGACACTTGAATTTGAAGAGATATTTGGACAATTATTCAAAGGAGCATTCGGTCTAATGTGGCAAAACAATTTGGTCGAATTATTGAATGGTCTAATGTGGCAAAATAACTTTGTGCTGGAAATGAGCGGAAAGCTGTTTCAAATAGATGCAACAACAAATCAGCTTTTTTCCCGCAGTCCACAGCCGCGCACCACCATTTACCAGCGCTTACAAGGACCCATATAAGACACGAAAACGAATCTCAATAGGTGCCGTCACTTTATTTGTAGTACAATTTCCTCATTCTACGTTGGTCAGACATAAGACAGTACACGTTTATCAATCCGCATTAGTTACAGTAAAACAAACATTTGTGGCAAAATAACACGGATGAAACGAAATATATTGTCTCCGGATTAATTTTCTTACCAATAATTCCAATCGCAGCAAGTATAGGATAGTAAATGCTCGCAATGTAATAAATGGCCGCGTATCCCATTTCGGTCTGATGTGATTGCGTGCAAAATATTTGTACTGCCGACGTATTCTGGGGATTCGTTTAAAAAGCTGAGGAAAGTCCACTGAGCTCATTAGAGGTAACAACCCATTGCTCTCGTTACCACAGCTCACTGAATCATCACTCATAGTGAACTATTTTTAGTCATTGTATCACCGTGAAAAACATTTCTCTGCTCGAGGAATAATAAAAACGATGTTGGATATTATACTTTGAATCGTTTTCCAGCAAGGAACGTTGTAATTTCTGATTTTATATAGCCATATTTTGGAGTATTTGATTGAACAATGGTGGAAAAATATTATTCATATCACGACTTTCTTCAAAGCAAATTTGCTCGCAACACTCGGCGCAGCCGATGGTTGTCGATCTTTTGTGAATCCAGACGCACAGGAGAAGCAATGGACAGACAAAGGACGACAGAGCATTCTCCTTGCAGCGCATTGGTCAAACATTTGTTTTTATACAAGGGATTAACGCCGCTAGGCATCCTTTCAGGTGGTCATGGATCTGGAATCGATGCGAGCGTTGAGATCCAACACTATATTCGCATACATTTAAGGACATTAACGAATGCCATTAGATTGTCCAGTGATGGCTCACTGCAATAACACAAAGGCAAAATGTAGGAAGGTCTGATAGGTAGCACGGAACATTGAAATGAATGAGGAAGTGGACGGTGTGTATATATGGAAGCTAATAGCATGTTGGGCTACATAGCGAGATGATTTGAATATAGGTCCTTCTGCAGTTGTACAGGTCCCTGGTGAGACCACATCTGGAGTACTGAGTGCAGGTTTGGCCTCATAATTTGAGGAAGGACATCTTTGCTCTTGAGGCGGTGCAGTGTAGGTTCAGGAGGTTAATCCCCGGGATGGCAGGCATGTCATATGTGGAATGATTGGAAAGACTGGGCTTGTATTCACTGGAGTTTAGAAGAATGAGAGGGGATCTTACAGAGACGTATAAAATTATAAAAGGACTGGAAAAACTAGATGCAGATAAATGTTCCCAATGTTGGGGAGTCCAGAACCAGGAGCCAGCCCCGATCCAGTCTAAGAATAAAGGGGAGGCCAATTAAAACTGAGATGAGAAAAAACTTTTTCACCCAGAGAGTTGTGAATTCGCCAATGGTATTCAAAATTGGCTTGGAGGTAGGAGTAAAGGGCATTTGTGGAGTGCTCTTTTTTCCCGATTGGTGGCCTTTGTTCACGGATGTGGTCCAGGGATCGGGGCTGGGTCCCACGTGGTTTGACATAGTAGACAGCGAGGAGGGATCTCTAAGTTTACAACAAGATATAGACTGGTAGAGAAGATGGCCCATAGAACTGCAAATGCAATTTAACCCTAATAATTGCGTGGAGATGTACTTTGGTATGCCAGACGACGAAACGACTTGCGTTAGTGGGGAGAATTCTGAGGGATGCGATACATATGCATTTGGATATTCAGGGGATATCACTGAATACCTCCAGAAACGAGTGGTAAGCTTCAGATTTTGGTGCGGGGCCAATTCCAGTTCGTGCCTTATATTAATTATTTAGATGTGAATGCACAAGTTATGATTTGTAAATTTGCAGACGACATTAAAGTGGATGGTATTGTGAGCGAATGTGGTTGTGGAAAATT